>NC_041352.1:4037338-4114838 GCF_004354835.1 Perca flavescens
TTGTGTTGTGTGATTTGCTGTCATATTATTTGATTTGCTGTCATGTTTGATTTGCTGTCGTGTTGTGTGATTTGCTGTCATGTTGTGTGATTTGCTATTGTGTTGTGTGATTTGCTGTCATGTTGTTTGATTTGCTGTTGTGTTGTGTGATTGGCTGTTGTGTTGTTTGATTTGCTGTCATGTTGTTTGATTTGCTGTTGTTATTTGCTGTCGTGTTGAGTGATTTTCTGTCATGTTGTGTGATTTGCTGTCATGTTTGATTTGCTGTTGGGTTGTTTGATTTGCTATCATGTTGTTTGATTTGCTGTTGTGTGATTTGCTGTTGTGTTGTGTGATTTGCTGTCATGTTGTTGGATTTGCTGTCGTGTTGTGTGATTTGCTGTCATGTTTGATTTGCTGTCGTGTTGTTTGATTTGCTGTTGTGTTGTGTGTTTGGCTGTTGTGTTGTGTGATTTCCTGTTGTGTTGTGTGATTTGCTGTCATGTTGTTTGATTTGGTGTTGTGTTGTGTGATTTGCTGTCATGTTGTTGGATTTGCTGTCGTGTTGTGTGATTTGCTGTCATGTTGTTTGATTTGCTGTTGTGTTGTGTGTTTGGCTGTTGTGTTGTGTGATTTCCTGTTGTGTTGTGTGATTTGCTGTCATGTTGTTTGATTTGGTGTTGTGTTGTGTGATTTGCTGTCATGTTTGATTTGCTGTTGTGTTGTGTGATTTGCTGTCATATTATTTGATTTGCTGTCATGTTTGATTTGCTGTTGTGTTGTGTGATTTGCTGTCATGTTGTGTGATTTGCTATTGTGTTGTGTGATTTGCTGTCATGTTGTTTGATTTGCTGTTGTGTTGTGTGATTGGCTGTTGTGTTGTTTGATTTGCTGTCATGTTGTTTGATTTGCTGTTGTGTTGTGTGTTTGGCTGTTGTGTTGTGTGATTTGCTGTCGTGTTGTGTGATTTGCTGTTGTGTTGTGTGATTTGCTGTCGTGTTGTGTGATTTGCTATCATGTTTGATTTGCTGTCGTGTTGTTTGATTTGCTGTTGTGTTGTGTGATTTGCTGTTGTGTGATTTGCTGTCATGTTGGTTGATTTGCTGTTGTGTTGTGTGATTTGCTGTCATGTTGTTTGATTTGCTGTCGTGTTGTGTGATTTGCTTTCATGTTTGATTTGCTGTTGTGTTGTGTGATTTGCTGTCATGTTGTGTGATTTGCTATTGTGTTGTGTGATTTGCTGTCATGTTGTTTGATTTGCTGTTGTGTTGTGTGATTGGCTGTAGTGTTGTGGGATTTGCGGTCATGGTTTGCACTTCAGGGCCACCGTAATTAATAGTATTATAATATTAAGCACACATGTTTTACATTAAACTCTACACCAAGTTACAAGATAACATTGGTAATACATTTGTTTTATTAGAAAATCCAACATTCAGAGTCTAGATGGCAACAGTGTCTATGCTGCTAAAGTTAAGGAACACCTGCCAAATGGCAGATTGATGACTGGGAGATGGAGAGAAGCGAGACATCTCTCAGAGAGGACTATGGGTAATTGTGAGGATCTCTGGTGTTTTCACTGCTTCGCTTTCTCACTCTTTGCAGTCAGAGAAAGTAGGGCAAGGCCAGCAGCTGTACTGTAAACCCCACAGGAGAGGAAGGATATCACACGTTCCTCTCCATTCATTCTTAATACGACCTGCACACAATCTGCTTATTTTCTGAAAATGCAATACATTTATTCTTTTGATTCTTATAATGCCATTGGAGCTGGCATTGGAGCTGATTGTTTAGTTTCCACTTCACCACTACATCAGTATCGTTAAAGGGGTTGGGGTGGTGGTTTTAAAGCTTAAGCACTCGTTTCATGAAAGAACTCTGTTTCACCCCTCCATGCTATTTCAAGGGCAGGGATTTTATATTTTCTGCAACAATTATCCCTTTTTGGTCATTGGAAGCGCGAATCCTTGCGTCTCTGTGTGCTTCCAGCTCAAGGCACAGAGCTTTTGCTTTTTCATTTTGGAGACAATATACACTAAGACAGGGACCCGGTTACTATAGCAACCTTGAGGGAGAAAGATGGAGATGGCTACAAAAGGAGGAGAAGTAGGGCTTATTAAAATAAAGAATGCAAAGGGAAGAAATGAGAGAGAATATTTGTTTCCGGGCTCTGTGTCATCTGTCGGCTCACACTTCTGTCCGATTCGTTGACACTTTTGTTCAAACAGTTTCAAGGCCTGCAACACCACTAATTAGCTTGAGTGCTTTTAAGATAAAATGAGATAAGACGCACTTTATTGTCTGGTAGGAAATTAATCTTGAACAAGTCGTGCCGACAACAGCTGCATACAAACATTAATTATCGATCATGCAGTTTGTAACAGACCGTACAGTACATGACAATATATAACAAGGAAACAGTGCACTTTACACTGTAAATTTATAGTAAAATATTGGCAGCAGCTTTGCCAGTAAACCACTGTTTATTTACAATAAGCATACTGTTTTTAAATGTTAAGGTATTTTACTGTAAATAGACATACACTGTAATGTATTATTTGAATTTACTTTAATATACTGGCAGCAGTGTAATTCCTGGCTTTTCCTTTATTTCCAAAGATGCATTGGTATTAACAGTAAATACCTGTAATCTGTAACATTTGCATATAGAAATATGTGAGCACACACACACACACACCACACTTAAACCAACTTCTTTCTCTCTGCGTCTGTTTTAATCAGGCTCATTTTTTTTTACCCCAAGGCTTTGTGGGTAACAGCAGTCGTTGCATCTCACTATCCTTTGAGTTTCTCTCAGTCTGTCCCGATGATTTCTGTCCATACTCTTGCTTTTTTCTATAGTTATCAACCAATTTAATATTGCATGCATCGGAGGCATACTTTTATTTTCAATATGAACGCCGTGTACTAGACACGACATTTTAGAAAATTTTGCGATTTCATATGTAATTCAATTCAATTTCATTTAGAGTATCAAATCATAACAAGAGTTATCTCAAGACACTTTACAGATAGAGTAGGTCTAGACCATACTCTATAATTTACAAAGACCCAACAATTCCAGTAATTCTCCCAAGAGCAAGCACTTAGTGCGACAGTGGCAAGGAAAAACTTCCAGACCCAGGCACTTGGTAGGCGGTGTCTGATGGTGCCGGTTGGGGGTGTGATGAACAGTGGCAATAATAGTCCTAGTGAAGTTAATGGAACAGTGACTACAAGTGGTAGTCCAAATGGTAATACCACCTCACCTTTATAGTAATGGCCCTGTGGCTCACCATTAAAGGAAGTTCTCTCAGAATTGTTGGTGTGAGCACAGTAGAATAACCTTTTAAAAATTGTACTTTAAAAGGGATCCTAGAATCGCCCCTGACAACAACAGATCCAGTTGTCCATTAGGACACAGACACTTTGCGTACAGCAGAGAGAGAACAAACTAAGGCGTAACCTTTGGCTGCTGTCAGCTGGGAGTGCCTATCAGCACATGTATCCTATTACAGCGGGTCATCAGAGTCTGACACTGAGATGACCAATCAGTGTGAGTCATGGTGTCTAGTCCAGCTATATAATACGGTCACTGACCAAAGCACCATGACAAATGTTTGAATGTGTTTTATGTATTTTATTGTTTGGAACACCGTATTGGCCAGGGCCCCATGGACAAAGAGATGTTGTAATCTCAATGGGATTTAATAAAGGTTAAATAATAATAAAAGACTACATTAATTCTGACACATGGTTACCATGCTGTAAATAAGGCACACGAGAAAGCTATCATCCACTCTGCATTTTACATTGTGTTCCACGGAGAAGAACTGTAGATCTGGATGAGCTAGATCAGAATTTAATGGAGCTGCTTTCTTTGAGTACATTTAGTACATTTACTCAAGCTGTACAAATTTTGACGTACTTGTACTTTACTTGAGTCTTTTCTTTTCATGCCACTTTCTACTTCTACTCCGTTACATTCATCTGATTGCTTTAGTTACTATAAGATTTTTGCACTCAAAACACATGTAGTTTATAACATCTGATGTTTGATTCTAAAGTAAACTAGCCAACAATATAACGGCCTACAAGTCCAGCTGGAATGATGAGACCATTAAACACGGTTGGATCCTATACACTTTCTAAAATGGGAAGAGAGTTCTGCATCGAGTACTTTTACTTTTATTACTTTAAGTAGATTTTCCTGATGATACTTACATACTTAAAATATGAATTGTTGCCATGATTTCATAAATCATGTTTTAATGTTAAACATACATGTGGCACAGTGAATCCTTAGGATTAACTGTATCTGTGGATGGCTACCTCAGTGACTACCTAGTCTATTTCCACGACAATCCACTTCTGGAAATACTCCGTTGCCAATGGAAATTCCGCCAGACTTAACTTATTTAGACCTGATGTCCGTCACCTTCTTCTTTCTTTGTGTTGGCGTTCTAAACTCCGGTGGATTTCTGAGGACTATGGTTAACTGCTCCTCAGATCTCTGCAGGGTAAATCCAGACAGCTAGCTAGACTATCTGTCCAATCTGAGTTTTCTGTTGCACGACTAAAACAACTTCTGAACGTACACATGTTCCACCAAAACAAGTTCCTTCCTGAGGCTATTTTGCAGAGGCACTGTGGCTCCGTCCAGAGCTTAGCTCCGCCCAAGACGATTGTGATTGGGTTAAAGAAATGCCAATAAACCAGAGCACGTTTTTCTCTTATCCAGGAATGCTGTGTGGACTAACCAGACCCTCCTTTACAGCGCTGTGGAGGAGGGTCTGGTGATTACCTTACTTATAAGCCAATAATCCTATCATCAATGTTTTTTTTCACAAAGAGGCTGATTTACAATTGCTAATAATATGTTGGATTCACATTAAGACATTAAAATCTTTTGGAAAAAAAACTTTCAGTAACTCGGAGGACCCCCTAGGTGCCTCAGACCCCCTGTTAAAGATCTCTGCTTTAGAACATGGTGAACTGAACCCTGCTTAGTGTCACTTTGTTCTCCGAGCTCGTCACTGCTTTCAGACATCAACTCACAGGGGGTCAATCCAGTAGATGATAGGATTCAAACCACAAAACAATCCTGATTGGATTGTTTCACAACATGGGTAAAATCATATTTCATTGCAGTGCTGCGCATAGCACATTGACCTCCTCAGCCCCTCCTTGCCTCACTCTCTCTCTCTCGCAAACACATTTACTATGGACCGGTCTGTGAGTAGCTCCTTCTCTCCATGCACACGCTGACAGCTTGACCACAGTAGCTCCGAAATTCCACCGGATTAGTCTGTGCTGCATCACGGCTGTGCCACGGCCGGCGGAGCGATTGCATATACAGTACATTTGTATTTCCCCTGGTGGCCAAGGCTTGGTAGAACAATTTCCAATATTCATTATTGTTCTCTCTATGATTGCAAAACATTTCTTCTTTTTGTCTTTTGTCTTTATAGTCATATAAGTCATACACTCATGTGACATCCCTGCGGCATACAGTACATATCCTGATAGCCCAGGTTGTCCTGGAAAGAAAGGATGCTCATAACTTGATTGTGCATAACAGGGTTGAGGTTATACAAGCATAATTACACAAGGAGACCAGGCAAACCTAAAGATTGCAAAAGGGTTCTCGAGGTTTTCTCAATTAGCCTTTTAAAATGATATCAGATTAGTAAACAGAATGTGCCTTTGGAACATTGGATGAATGGTTGCTGATAATGGGCGATGTAGACCCAGAACGCAGAGATATTACACTGACAACGTACAGCAGTTTAAAAAGGTTTAATGGAGCAAAGTGTACTCAGAGTATCACTGCAGGTAGCGTAAGGGTGGTGAAACTCCTGGCTGGTCTGAGGCTTGTGGCGAGCCGACAGGGAAGAGTCCAGGTCTTTATGGGACACGAGGGGAACAGGCAGAGACGAGAACATGGAGGGTTTCCCAAGTTGGAGACAGAGGCTGGATGGTGGGGCTTGAAGCAGGCAGGCAAAGCAGAGGAGGCAGCTGGGCAGAGCGGTAACTGGAGAGAGACACAGGGTTAGTAGGAGCTCAGGGAACAGAGACAAAACCGGAGTAAAGGCAAAACAGATTATACTGGATTCAAACTGAGAGCCAAGTTACCACATGGGTTGTAGATAACGAACTGGCGCCAACAAGGTGATCAGCCCGGGTTTAGGTATTGCAGGAGAAAACCGGAAAACCGGCAATGCAGTGTTCGATCGGCCACGCCCCTTGACCTACTTCCTCTGGACACGCCTCCAGCACTCCAGGTGGAAAAACACAGAACACACAGACAAACAGGGAAAACAAAAACCACCCAACTCAGGGTGGAGAGAGAGAAACCCATAACAGATATTGCATTAAAGATCAGCTACGTCTTTCTACAACAGTCGACAATCCTTTAGCAATTATGTAAGCACATAATGTAATCTGAACTGCTGCCCTGATTAAAAAAAAAACAATGCAACTGATCTCAGCTGGTATTCTGTCTATAATGGAGTGTAAATGTCTAATGTTACATTAGTAATGTAAACTAATGTATTTCAATGGGAAGCATATGTCGTGATCACAGCACAACTACGGTAGCGAGTAGTATGAAATGGCGTAAATCCGCATAAGGAGGTTGGTTGGGGGTGGTGGATGGGTCAAACAATAGGACTATCACCTCGGAGACCGAGGATCGCGTCCCGCGTGTGAGGCGTCCTTTCCCCATTGTTTTTTTCCTAACCCAACCTCCGCTGTTGTTGTTGTCGCGTGTCCCCGAGAGACCGTGTCCCGGGGTGTGACGTTTGCTTTCCCTGTTAATCGTTTCCTAAACCCAACCTCCGCATAGATGGTTCCCAAAAAACGAGACAAACGTGTTGTTGTACACAAATCAATAGATTAAAAATAACGTGACAATTTTCCCGAACTGCCATGAGACCGTGTTCTACCAAGATCTAATAATGTCTGTGATTGGCTGTCTAACATTACACGTCGTAGAGGCACGCAGGAAAAACTCCACGTAGTAGGAGCTGAAACATAAAAAGATTCCGGCCGTAATGTGTAATGTTGTCATTTCTTTTTGTTTTATAAAATTGGTATCGAAAAAAGTATCATTCAGGAACCAGTATCAAAGTCACGATATTGGTATCATTACCCTATTGAATTCTGTCTGTACATTTAAACCTGTCCAAATGTCTTGCTTTTTTCCTGCTGTTGCTCTGGTCTCAAAACATCTGGCCAACGGACTTCAGTTGGAAATTAGCCGGCTGGGTTAGGGTTAGGGCTGGCTGCCGCTGACACATTTACATAAATGTTGATTCAATCAATCAATCAATCAATCAATCAAAATGTATTTATATAGCACTTTACAAAACCCAGCAGGTATCCAAAGTGCTTAACATCAGAAACACTTACTATTAATTAATGTGCGTTGTCCTTTATAAATAAAAAAATGAAATGAAATACAGTAATTAGCTAAGAAAGGTCTAAAAGCGGCATAGAGCTGCTGAGTCAGCTGTTACTGTCGTTCCCAGTTGCTTTGTCACTACTATTAACCCTTTCTTGTTACATACAATCATTTGATTCATTGTGAATGTACAGTGTATGTGAGTGTAAACAACTTGGACCAGCCAAATCTGACACTGGGACCAAAAACTTTCAACGTAAAGCAGACCGTCATCTGCTGATACCACAAACCGTGAAGGTGCGTCTGTTCTCTTTTTCCCCAATCAAAGCAGAAATACATCTCTACAGACCGAATGTAGGACAGCGCAATGCACCTTTGAATAATTTGTCAGGCCCTCCATCTTTGTGAATAAAACAACTTTGGTGTGTATATTTAAATTATTGATTCCAGGTGTCTGAATTATTCACTGTTAACTTGACATGACTGTATGGCTTGAGAGCAGTCTGTTAAGCTTCTCAGAATGGCATTGCTTTAAGTTTTCTTTCTTTTTTAAATCTATGTAACTCTTTGTAAATCCAGCCATGCATTTGTGTAATCTCTTCACGCTAAGGAGAAGGCAATTTCTGTACTATTAACTGCAATGAATACAGAATGCTGTTGAGCACCTGTGAACAAGGAAACCTGTTCTATGAATGTGACAGTAAGCCCATTACCTTGGTAGTGAAAGATTATGCACTGTGGTGTATAATGTGACTCACCTACAGTAAATCTCTCAATTATTCCTAAAGATGGAAGCTAAACTGAGCAACTACTGCAGACAACAAGACCAGTGAACACTGAGGATGTTAGAGACATAAAGACATGAGCCGTGTCATCATTTGAAAGCCACATATCAAGACTGAATGCGTCAGGATGGGTTAACGTATCTTTTCTTTCTCAAAGCTTCTCTAAAATGGACTAAAAGTGAATTTAGAACAACATAATAAAGTATTCTTCAACCCATTGTGCACAGGAAACTTTCCAAGTGTGCTTCAACAACTTAAAGAGTTGAGACCAAGCGGCAACTTCCGGGCCTGAAAAGTATAGCCAATGTTGAAGCTCCTTGACCCATAAGGACCCACTGTGACATAGGTGTCACACACTTTTTTAAATGTTCTGGAAAGTTTCTCATTCAGCTTTATCCTTGATTTTAACTCATAAAGCCCCTAAATGACACTGATGGAATATCCTGGTAGCGGTCATGTGATTGTTTGTCAATTTGTGTTTCCATGATAATTTAATTTTTATAGCCTTTTTTTTTTGTTTCTCAGGTAAGATTCTAGTCATTTAAAGTTTCTAAGGCTTACATAACAAGTGATATATTACATGTAACCTGTTCTGTCCACATATGTTGAACAAATTGATATTAAACACATTAGATAAATATCGTTGTGACATATTTGTCACATCGGGGTTTTTAACCTTAAAAGAGTCACGGAAAACGTGATGTGACGCCTGTGTCACAATAATTATAATGATCTGCTCAGTTAATTTAGCTGATTCAATAATATTGACATAACATATTTTGTATTGTTCAATTCAAAGCATTTTGAACCAAATGTAAACAAAAAATCATGTCAAATTAATTTTTATTTTTGTAAATATGTATTAGGAAACCAACAAACAATATTTTACTACCCTATATCCATTATATGATAATGTAATAAAAAATGTTTTGGTCTTGCCCTGAGAGGCAGAGGATCTATTGATTAAAGGGTGGGGAAAGAGGAAAGCCTTGCCATTAGCAAGTGGTATGACGATATATATGTAACCCTGATCTCATACTATTGTACAATTAAAGGAACACACCGACTTATTGGGACTTTGTCTTATTCACCATATCCCCCAGAGTTAGATAAGTCCATACATACCCTTCTCATCTCTGTGCGTGTTGTAACTCTGTCTGACGCCCCCATAGCTAGCCTAGCTTAGCACAGATCCTGGAGGTAACCGGCTCCATCTAGCCTACTGCTCCCAATATGTGACAAAATAATGCCAACATGTTCCTATTTACATGTTGTGATTTGTATAGTCACAGCGTGTACAAATTACAAGGTCACATGACACACAGCCATCTTCTAACCGTACTGGGAACTAGATTCTCAGAAAGGCGAAGCACTGCTACTTCTGCTACTTGGGCGGAGTGATTTGCTCGCGACACCTGAAAAGCACCATTGTTACTCTCTGCTCCTCACCATGGGGCTTCTCAGGTGCTGCGAGCATGCTAACATTGTGGACATTAAAATAGAGCTCAACTTGTTTTAGCTGTTGTTCGTGTTTTCATTTTAAACTTTGACTTTCTAACTGTGTGTTTTCACTTCAGGTTAACTGGAACATTTTGGTGGCTGTAGAATGTCTTGCTCAGTGTTATGGGATTAGTTTTGTGACTTTAATTGCAAGCAAAACTTCTCAAGTATTAAACAAAAAACACTAACTCAAGCAAAAAAATTGTCACCTCAAAGGTAAAACTTAAAACTTGCAAACAAAACATTTGTGTAGTTGCAAACTATTGGTCTTTTATTTGTTTGATATTATGTCCTTTTGTTTACAGTTCCCTCTGCTTCTTTCTCAATGATCAGTCTTTTGCTCTCTCCATCACGTTTGCAGTCATGCTCCCAGCTTTCTCCTTTGCGCTCCCTGAGTTTTTGCTTGGGATTCTGACACAAACATTTCGCGTGGGCGGGACTTACAGGGGTGCATCCCCATTGGCTAATGAGTGTTAAGGGGAAAGCTTGAGTGACAGCTCAGCCTCAGTGCAGGTAAACTAACGTTAGAGACTCAGAGTCTGGTCCGGAGGACACACAAGCCACTCCACAGGGGATTCCTACAAGATTAATAAAGTGTAAGTATTGATCATATATATATATATATATTATCTGTGATCGACGTTGCAAGCATGGTTACTATACGTTTGTTATTCCGTTGTGTTAAGTTACTAGCTAGCTAGCTAGTAAAGCTTTTTTAAGTTAGCATTTAACGTTAGCTATACTGCTAACGTTATCTAAAACTTGTAGCCACCGGCTACCTTACTGAGCTAATAATTTACCATGGGAATCATGTATTCTTCGTGAGGCCTTACTCAATGGAGCTGTATTAATTATCGCCTTCTCTCTGTAGAGACCTGCAGGACCCGAGCAGAGCTACGATGCTCTCCCAGGTAACCTTAGGTTAGTAACGTAGCTATATTATGGTCTATTAGGAAAAATGATTATCCAGCTAACTACTAATTGTTGTGGTTGCTATTGGCCTGATAATACACAATGCTAGGGTATTGGTTAAGTTGTACAATGAAGAAGCTGTGAATATAATGTATTATATCTAGAGGTCGACACATACTGTACAGTACAAATGCAGTGTTAGCACTGCTTAACTGGTTCATCTATATAGTTTTGTGCTCATCTGTACTTTCCTAGTTATGACAAAGACTGGCTATCCTAACTCTAATTACATGTCTTCTGTTGCATTTGCAAGCAGGTCAGCATAAGGAAAATGTTCATAGTGTTTTAAAAGCCTACACATTTGCTAATGGCTACTTAAAAGCAAGTTATTTTAATTGTAAATCACACAACCTTGGAAGCCTCAGTTATCAGTAAGAACTGTTTTTTGTTTGATACTTGAGAAGTTTTGCTTGCAATTAAAGTCAAAAAACTAATCCCATACAGTGTCTGCCGGGGTAATTTGAGGAATGACTCTCATCAGAAGGGTTGAAAATCAGCATTTTCCCCTCTTTAGCGGTTAGCTTAGCGCCGAGTATGAATGAATTTTATTGGTCGTAATGAATTAATTTATTGGTCGTAACCAAAGGGTGCAGGGTCAGAAGCATAAGAAAAGAAAAAAAAGAAAGATAAAAAGAAATTGTACAAAAAAATTAAAAAACATCCTACTGTATACATTAACCATATAACTTTCTACATACATGCATACATATAGTGTGTTTGCATATGCATGCATACACAAACATAATGATAATATTGATCATCCTCCCCAGCCTACCCCTTTGTCCAAATATGGTCACTTCTGGCTCCAAAAATACCACGATGGCGATGGCAAAAATACAAAGTTCTGGTTTCAAAATGGCAATCCACGAACCAATGACGTCACCGATGCTACATCCATTATTTTTACAGTCTATTGTTGAAACACTTGCCTGTCTACACCCTTACCAGGTCAACAAAGAGTCAGCAGTAACAAGAACTGTATGGCAAAAAAAAGCAACATTATGCAGTTCATTCATGTTTAATAATTAATGTTCTCTTGAAATAGTCTCAGTTCATATTCGTGAACAGCGAGGATCTGAGTCCTGGTGGCTTTTCTAAAAATGGAAGCGCACAGCTTCCTCAGTCAGTTCTGTTCCTCCACACGCGGCTCATGGCAGAGAGAGGAAAAGGAGACTGGGGTGTCAGGTCGGTGTGAAACATTAGCTGTGAACGGGCCACTGACCCACAGGACACTGACAAACAGGGATTTGGCTTGTCTTACTACAAAAGTAAAGTATAGTCTTAGCATGGCGCGATTAGTTTATACATAACAGTTTGATTTGATTTTGAATAAAAATAGCACTACACAAATATTGAGATTTCAGTTCTTCAAGCAGGGCTGTTTCTGGACATTTTGGGGCCCTAGGCAGGATGTCCACTGGCGTGGCCCTTAGGGGATTACAGTATTTCATACCAATTATAATAGTCTCAGAAAATGAAAACTCAGATGGGCCAATCTGGAATCTTCTCCTTATGAGGTCATAAGGAGCAAGGTTACCTCCCCTTTCTCTGCTTTGCCCGCCCAGAGAATTTGCCCCACCCATGAGAGAGAGAGACATCATGGCTTTCAAACGAGCAAAGTGGCAGTTGGTCAAGGCCACACCCCCACCCTCCACCTTGCCCCCCCTCTCTCTTCCTCAATAGCATTTAATTTAGTGGGGCTGGCTCTAGTGGGTGTGATTCTGCACCAAGGCTGAATTTCGGGGAAAGGGACCACTAAGGTCTATATAAAAGAGACTTCAGATACAGTATTAGGGGACCACTAAGGTCTATATAAAAGCATCCAAAAAGCAGCATGTCATAGGACCTTTAAATCAGATTTCAACTTCATACAACACGTATGTGTCATGTCACCAACATCACATAGGCTTTCACATCCACATGTAACACCCACTGCAGTACTGCAAGCAAGGAGCCAAGGATGTCCAGATGAAGCTTTATGGAAAGACAGACAAAAACATGCCTAAATATGTGTGAAATTAAGGTTTAATCTTAAAGGACACATCTAGGGCAAAAATGGAGTAGACAGCTCTGAGGTTTTGCTCATTAAAGCATTACAATGCATGTTTGCCGTATGAACGGATTAATCCGGCAAGGTCAGAGGTAAATAAATGATGATAAGAAGTTCAACCTGCAGTGAAACTCGCCCACTTTTCTAAACCTATCAGCCACGCAAAACAACTTCAACAATCTGACAGAGGCATCTCCATCCAATCTTTTATCTGTATAATCTAATGTGGATTTAAAGTTATAATCCTCAAGATATTTATGAAATTAAACCTCTTTTTTGATCTTATTTATGGTCTGCATTTTTTTCTGCAATAGCCATTCAGTGTATTTCATTTCAATACTTACCTCTACATGGTAGTTTTCATTGTTGGTGGCAGAGGACTTTCTGCGTGAATTGCCTGTACATGCAGGAGGGATTAAAATGTGCAAATAAAGCAGTTCAACGGCTAGTTGCATGCTGCTAAAGTCACAGTGTAACTTTAGCTTACATGTTAGTAACATGCAGCTAAAGACACAGGGTAATTTTAGCTTACCGGTAGCCTCAAAAGTGCAATTGGGAACCGGGAATGAGCAGTAGTGTACAGGATGGTAGGATTGGAGGCAGCAGCAGTAATGGCGGAGATGCGCCCAGCTGCTGCCGATTCAAAATAAAGAACACGATATGTTGGCAACACTGCACGTCGGCACGATTAATTCAGTTATCAAAAACAGAAAGCTAAATGCTAGTCCTTCCAATATGTATTCAACCCAAAAGAAGAAATATCAAATATATTATTAGACATACAACAATGCTTATTGTACTTCACTTTATTTCTGTGGTTTATTTAAATCAAATCAAATGTGACTTTATTATTCAAAGGAGGAAATTATGTTGGTTGGACGTGCATAAGGGGTGAAAACAGCACAGAAAAACTTTACATAACTTTTAAAATGTTGGCAGTTTACATTTTCCTTAGTCAATAAAAGGGTTGCATTATTATAATTAATCTGCATTTTGAAGTGTTAACTTTAACCTATTCCCATTTCACTGTTTCTTTCTTTGGTAAAACTTTACTTGAAAGTATCGACATAACTATGACATGACACTGTCATGAACGTGTCATAAACGTTATAAACAAGTCATAAACGTCATTCGGTTTTTGTCATGACAAGTTGACATTGTTTGGGTTGTCTTGATTATGACAACTTGACATTAATCAAAGTGACATTACCAGAAGTTGTCTTGGTCATGACAAGTTGACATTACATTTGTTTGGGATGTCTTTGTCATGACAACTTGACATAATGTCATCCTGTTTAATGTCAAGTTGTCTTAATAAGGACACTCCAAAGAAATTGAACGTCAAGTTGATATGACGAATACATCTTATGTCGATACCTTCAAGTAAATTGTTACCCTTTCTTCAATAAATTGCAAGTTTAGATTTTGCGATGGACTTGAGCTTTGGAGGTGATTTTTCAGTATAATAATCAGCAAGGCTGCTTTAGTAAATGGATTTTGGTTTTAGGCCAGAGTAAAAGAAACTGAATCTAAAATGATAACAAAGACATGGATGAGAAGACATACATCGATTGGTTTCAATAGCAAACATTTATTCCAATCATTTGGACAATGCACAATTTGTCATCTACCCTGATCAACGTGCTCTGAATACTCAGTGTCATTGCTAGCTTCAACTGTCTTTAAGCAATCAATACTTAGCTATTTTGACTGGTACACAAAAATGTAACTATTGAGCCTTTTTTCTTCTTCTTTTTGAACTCATCTGATAGTAAAACAATTTTTACAGGGTTTTTTCTTGCTGCATAGAATTCATACAGCTGATCACAGTCTCAGAAAAACATGAATTATTCATTTCACAAGAGGCTACACATGCATAGAGCATCCATTCACATTTCTACTCATTGGATCTACATTTCTACCCACGTGTCACATTACACTCTGTGATTTCACAGGCCTTTGGAAAAGACTCTAAATCAGACACATCGTTTAAAACAATGCCATAGAAATATTCACACCATATGTTTTTTTCTTTATAACCAATCTATATATATATATATATATATTACTCTGGGGGGGTTCTATATGTCATCCTAAAGGGAGTATGGACACTGTTAAGGCTTTGATCTAAAGAATGTAACTTGTATTTTGCACCCTCACATCATGTAAGATCAACTTTGTAAAGATGGCCATGATCAGATGATGTCATACAGGCTGGTTTCACGAATGCAGGATCATGTACTGTAAGTATGGAGTAAAAATGGCGGATAAGTCTACTGTAAAGACAAATTGTTATTTGTTCTTCTTAAATCAATGAGAGATGTATTGTTTAAGTGGTTAGCTGTATTGTATTGCACATCATACCAAATCTTCGGTACTAAGTCCTATATAAGACTTTGAAAATGACTACAGCACCACATGTGTATTATTTTGCCACTCAAAATAGCTTCCTTTCTTAAATAAAACTATGTATATTTGTCAGGTGTTTTTTTAATATTCACATCGTCATTAGGAACCAATGGGCTTGGAGCTTGAGAGCCGCAGAGAGTAGGGAAGTCAGAAAGTATTTAGAGACGGACTAACACATTGTTGGTTTTGGTCTTTTTATGGGATTTGTTGACAGTAAGAGTAAAGGAACACTATATTCTCTTTACTGTTATTCCTGCAGCATTGCATTGGAACCTATCATGTGGGAGGGTGGGTGACTACAACTGAAGCACATCTTACTGTCAAAGCGGAGCAACTGAAACATATCAAACATTAATCTGTATGGTAGCCAGTCAAAGTTCTAGTGTGTACTTGAGAGGACAGCCATCTCAGTATACGACAGTGAAAAACAGAACTTCTGGCCAAGATGGGTACTATGTCTGAAGTCAAAAAGACTGAAAAAAAGAAAACTCTAACAATCTCCAATGTTCTCTCGTGTTTCACCTTTTGACAATTTGAGAGCTAGTCGAAGCTACTGTACAGGTACAGATAGGGCCGGGCCATATTATATACATTATCAAAATGATATAAAAATGTCTATCTTGTATATTTCTTTAAAATCTTTTCTATCGCAATGGTAAAAAAAAAAAAATTTAATTAAAAAAACAGCGGCCAAACTGCGCTACAGCAAGATTTTACGTCATTTGGACGCCGCTTATATTCTGATTCTTTCACATTATGTTCACTTTGCACTACACTTCTTTAATAAAATGAGAAATACTCAATACTTTTAATTTGTCAAGTATTGAACTCACAAAGGAGTTTACAAAAAATGGGCTTCACCATGTGGTTATTTCATAGAGACTATTTGATAATTTATTGAATTATCAGAACACATGTTATATGGTTAAATACAACGGTATTGAGATATGAAATGATCTATATGGGGCTATAAGACTCTGGCCATATCGCTCAGCCCTAGCTACAGTAGTGAGCTTTATCTAAGCAAAAAAAGAGAACCAGCCTGTGGTAATGAGCTGTGCCTACCGTATGTATAGACCTCATTATTGTGATGACAGTGTGTATACGAAATGATTCTGAGGTAAAGATTAAAACCAAATCAGCACTCCAAGCTTGACGTTTTAAATAAGACAAAAGAATATATTTAAAATACTCAGTCCACCTGGATTACTTTGAAAACAAATACTCTTTTTGAGTTGATTCAACACTTTAACTATTTTTGTACACATTTGTTAAAACTATGTACACATTTCAAATTCAAATGTCCCAGTGAGCTTCATTTAAGGAAAAGAAGAAAAGAAAAAAGAAAACCAGCCTGATTTTTGACCTGAAAGGGCAACAGTACTTTGATTAAAAAAAGAAAGAACAGATTGTCATAACTCTTTCTATGAAACACAAATGAAGAACATACTCTTAAACATCTGGAAATTCATTTTTTGTTGAAAATATTGTGATATGCAGTATAGAAAAGTGACCATGCAAACTGGGCTATATAATAAACCATGTACATTATAATGCAGGCGTGCTATACAAATAGAGAAAATTACATCTGATGATTTATATTCTTTTTTTCAATGAAAAATTCTAGCTTTGGCAAATGTTGTCATATAGTCACTCTGGCAAAACAATTTCATGGCACGATTGGTGCCAACACGATTAGTATCAAATTTAATTTATATCCAGCGGTGCTCATTTAACCACTGAGATACTAATTAATGATATGCACTCTAATGTAAACCACTGTAAACAACAGTCACTATCCTGTTTGTACTTAGTATTCATGTAAAAAATTAAAACATATTCAGGTGAGACTACTATCAGCATAAAGAAACCAAACGGTCTCTCAGAGAGCTGGCAGCCTCTACTGGCCTCTACATTTGATACTCTGGGTTGGATTCGTTAGAAAATCTGCTGGTTGCTTTATGGCACAAAGGGAAATGACTTTATGGCGCAACACTGGAAGGAGGTGCTGTCTTTCCAGCGCGCGCGGCAGATGGTGGAGGAAGTGCTAAACCCAGCAAAAATCACCTGTTACATACTTATCCTGGGCAGCAAAGCCAAAGATCCCAAAAAAGGTTTTCATTTGATGATGAGAGTCACACTGAGGTATTACAATTCAACAGTAATATTGTATATTGCTGTTGAAAAATGCTACATGTAGTACCTGTACAACAAATCAAGTTTGATTTTTGATGGTGAGCACAGTGCTTTACCGAGCGTTCCGCTTATAAAGAACAAAGATCTAAAATGATTTAAAAGTTTTGCTGAGAAAAATATGGTTTAGGAAACACAGCAACATTTTGGGAAATATGTTTGCTTGCCATCTGAATCATCTTTTGGTTTGATATGGCGGTTGTTCTCTTATTTGTGACTCAACTGGGAGAGTTCTATGCCCATGCAAGCCCTAGAAGTGCTCAAATTGTCAATCTTTTATTTCAGAACCCCCAACCCTAACAATAACCCTAACCCCCCCAACCCTAACCCCACTTTGTGACACTGTTAATGTTAGAATTTGGTTGTAGCTTTGACAGCAGCAAGTGTATTTCTCAAAATGTTGACTTGATAGCTAAAAAGAAAGCGCTTGTAAGCAGATTGAAACCTTGGGTTGGCATAAGGTCAACTATTGCATTGAGTGTTGGAAATGTACTTTTTATCTTGTGGTCTAAATAAGCACAATATTCCACTGTTTTGCTGCTTTTTTTGTGCTGTATATATGGGATTGGCATGGACATCCACATGTAAGTACAGGATATAAAGATAAGGTCAGGGTTCACACTTTACAAGGTATAGTAAACGCATATTTCAGTGCAAGTCACAGCATATTTGACTTCATCGCTACAGAAGGAATGCTAAGCACACTTATGGTTCCAAACAGTATTCTGTTGAGTATGTGGTATCTGTACAGAAAAGAGACAAAATACAAAACATATCTCTGTCACATATGAATGTCATTGTTGCTTACTCTAAAATAATTCATTCTTTATCTATTCAAATGATACAGTATGTCGTATAGTAAATAGCATTTTCAGGTGTAGCACCCTTTTCAAACATACACAGTATTTTCAGTGCATGGGAGTAAACGCTGGCTCCACAGCTACAATACACTTAGTTTGCTGTAGTTTGCTACAGTTACTGTGCTACTTTCTTTTTTTCTGATGATTTATATCCAAAACATACGGAACTGTTTATAAAAGGTTCTCCTGTCCCCAAAGCACTGGCACATCATGGACATTACAATAGGTTTCTTAAGGAGTGACCACAAAAGTACACAGTGATTATTTCTACAACACTTAAAAGGTTGTGATTTAGTGTTAACACGTACAAAAAAAATCTCATGCTGGATAAAACCTTATTATGATATATACAGTGGCAGGTAATACTGACTTTGTCACAGATATGGGGTTCACTGAAAAATCCAGCTGTCTTGCATTATTAGCTCCATCTTCTCCAAAGTTTCCAGTTATTCTGTACGTTAGTCCTTGAAAACAGGAGTTATGGACGTTCCTTTGTAGAAAATGTTGCGGGCGTTATCTGGGCTGTTGGCTCGCTCTGGAATCAGGATGATACTATTGCCTTTTCTCCGCAGCGTGGACTCCCGACTGGAAGCGACGGAGGGGGTTTCTGATGCGCTCTCTCCACCTCCTCCTCCTCCACCACCGCCTCCTCCAGATCCAGAACCGCCACCATCCCCCGGAGTGACCCTTATGGTGGAAAGCCCCTGCGGGTGGAGCCTCTGCTCTGACTGGCCATTGTTCTGGGTGTGAACAGTCACTATGGGCGGGGTGCTAACGGTGGCGGTGGTGGTAACGATGTGATTGCCTCGCTTCCTGTCAATGGACCCTTCACGTGTCGAGTCGGGGCTTTCCGAGTCTCGGTTTAGATCGTTGAGCTCAAAGGACTGCTTCAAACTCCCAACTCCTCCTCCTGCTCCACTGGTCCCTGTACCTCCACCAGCCCCAGTGCCGTGGTCCAGGGAACGCCACCTCCATGATCCGCTCCCATCTGTGGACGGCGCTTGGATCACCGGTCTGTTTTCAGGGTGGGCCTCTACTCTGACAATTGCTCCGGTACTCCCTGAAATACTGCCTGTGGTGCTGCCCAACGAGCTCGGCCCTGTGATGCTGGTGTGGTCTTGGTCAGTTAGTGCCCTGTAGCGAGCAGAGCCCTGGCAGCTCCCAATGGTGCTGCAGCCCACGCTGCCCTCGTCTAAGCTCTTGGAATGGGTCTGTAGCAGGCCCTGCTGCTTGGAAAGAGCGATGACTTGCATGAGTCGTGGCTGGCTGTTGTGCCCACTATCGTTAGTCTTGCAGGCTGCGGTCTTCTCTGCCGCCCGTTGCCAGTTTGCCTGAACTGTGCTATTTATTGTCGACATCCCCTCGCTTCCCCCTTCTCCCCCCGTCCTCGGGGAGGTGGGGTTGTAATTCTCATGGGCTTCCTCTGGTATGTGAACTAGCTGTGAAGACCCAGGTCTGGACTGCATGGATATCCTGGCCCCTCCGGTGATGCCGCTGCAGTTGCTGGGCAGGGTGGTGCTGGCACCTGTGGCCAGTTTGGACATGTACGCGTGAGCATCGAAGCCTCCGTTCAGGCCCGTAGCCGATGGCTCGGAGCTGGATCGGAGCTCCATGCTGCCGTGGTGGTGAGGATGCTGCGAGGACTGGCCCGAGGACGAGTCCACGGAGGACGAGAAGGAGTCTGGGATCTGCAGGGAGCATTTGTGGTTGTTGTTCTTACTTTTCCATTGAGACAGAAGCTGCTTCGAGCGGCTGGAGTCCATGGAGGCATGGTGGAGGGTTGCAGCGTGACGTCTGGCTGCTTCCTCGTACGCTGCCATGGCCTGGGGGGTGTGGACCCGAGGAAGCGTGTGGCTGAAGGTCGCTATGGCGTCTTTGCTGTGGGGGCTGCGGGGGGAGATCACTTCCACATCTGCCCTGGAACGCTGCAGACAGTCGTCAGGCCTCTGCAGTGGAAGGCCTCGGTGGAGGAGACCCTCAGAGTGGGAGGTGGGCATGCCGGGCTCCCCTGCCATGCTGGCTTTCATTTGAAGGTGGTGGAGTACGGCCTCCTGGCTGATGTGGGGCAAAGAGCAGGGGGGGCGGTGTAGCATCGGAGGGGGACTGACACTGGCCTCCTCACTAGACTGAAAGTTTCCGACTGCATACAACCCCTGGCAGCAGAGAAACAGAGAAACATTATCTTCAGTGCAACATTAATTATTTAATGCTTATTTTGCTTGATACCTTGATGAGTTCTTTGTCAAAGCATTTCAAACAGATAAAGAAAACCTTGAGTTTATAGAATACGTTGTATGTTTTTGCTGTGGAATACGTTAAATTGTGTGTATGTGATGGGTTTAACCAAACAGAAGCCATTGGGTTTAACATTTTATTTACGAATTTACCGGATTATGCTTTTCTAAAATTAAGACCTAACATCAGTTTTCAATGCAAGTCTTTTCTCTCAATGGAAGAAAATAGCCAAGAATTACATAATAGTGAACTCCAAACGACTTTGACTATTCAAATTTAGAAACTCAGTTTGCGGGCAATGTCTGTGTGTTGGTTGGTTCACTACTTTGGTCCAGACTGAAAAATCTCAGCAACTATTTGATGGCTTGATGTGATATCAGGCCCTCCAACTGATAAACCCCAATGACTTCCATTATGGAGGACCGCTGCTCTTGAACTCAGAGATAGAAACAATCTCCAGACAGGCCCTTTGAACAGGGAACCATTGGAAAGGAGGCTGTTGATGGGACTGGCCCCTACCAGGTAGACAGCAATGGCTCCTCCCAGCAGGAAGCCCAGGTAGACGTCGATGGCGTGGTTCTTGTACTGAATAATGCGGGTCAGGCCACAAATGATGGCACAGATAATGAAGGAGAAGACCAGTAGGGGCTTGAGCAGCTTGGATGAGTCTGTCAAAGTGCTGTTGAAGTACATCTGTGGACACATGACACAATGTCTGATTTATTTTTTTTATTGTCCTTCTGATTATAGCTCTGTGCTATTCCATAATCCCTTCCTGGTATTAAACATTTTTTAAGCCAAGGATCCCCCCACACACACACACACACACACACACACACTATATACTATATATATACAGTATATTGTACAAAATTAAGTTACACAACATGTTAAACTGGGCCTACAATAACGAGTGAGGGGCCTAAAACCTTATATATATATATATATATACACACATTTTTAGTGCATAGAATACTAAGCTATTCAAATAGTATTTGTCCGCATGATTTTATAAAACATTTATAAAATGTTATATCATACATGTGGCACAGTGAATCCTCAGGATGAACTGTGTCTGTGGATGGCCTCAGTGACTACCTTACCTACAGGCCACTAAGCCTGTCATCAGTGGGGATTTATATTTGCTAATATGTTGGATTCATGTTAAGACATTTTAATAAAAAAAGAAAAATAATAATATTATGGAGGCCCCCTTGCAGTGACTCTGAGGACGCCCTGTTGAAGATCCCTGCGTTACACTATTTGGTGTATTGCACTTAAATAGTACTGCACATTTGCATAGTAAAGCACAGTTTAGTGGTGTTTAGGTGAGTTTAGTAGTCCGACAGCAGCTGGGTAAAAGCTGTTTTTGAGTCTTGCCGTGCTGCAACGCAGGATGTGGTATCTGTATCGATCAGATGGGCCACCCTGTCTTTGTACTTCTCCTGAAAAGTAGACATTTTAGAGAGAGTGTGGATTTGACACAGTGAAGCAAAAATAGCGCGGAGGAAAGAGCCATCCTGAAAAGTTAATCTTGGCTAATTCCACCATCCACCACTCAGTGCTTGGCTTCTACTGTATCTGAGGCGCTTCACTGAAGGATGAGAAGGTTTAAGTGTTTGCGTGGGCTCAGACTATTACTCACCGAAACATAGACAGCGGCAAAGGATGCGAGGGTAGCGTGCTGTGATGGGAAGGATTTTCTGCAAGAGGTGAAAGAACAGAAATAGACTCAGCCAACGTTCACATGTGCATGTATGAGTCAACAGGAGGCGGAGAGAGGGTTTAACCACAGTCAAACAAAACACAAGCATAATGAGATACCTCAAACCCCCCAATGCAGTAGTTGTTGTAATATCTTTATCTGACGCCACTGAACATCATTTCCGTGACCATTTTCTGGCCAAGATGCTATGATTATTGATTTGACTTCTATGGACCTTTTATGAAAAAAAAAAAAAAGAAAATAAGCCCCAAGGTCTCTCCCAAAAATTCCGGGATTTTTTGCGGAGGGGCAAAATTCAAAATGAACCTGATGTCAGAATTGGATTCCTTTTGGTCGACTTATACAAAAAAGTGTATATATCATACATGATTCTAGGTGCTCTGGTTCAAAAGCTAACTTTTCATTTTAGTTTAGTTTATGTGTTTCACAGAACACAGAACATCTTACATTGAAAAAATACAACAACACATGTGAGGATGTGGTAGAAACCTGTAACGGCTTATATAAAAAAACCACAACAAAAGGGCATACACAAATGTATACACAACATCTAAAATATATTGTAAGTATTAGTGTGCAAAACATTCATGAAAAAATAAAAAAACGGAAGGCTTCTATCATGTGGATGCGCCGACAGTTTTGTTGTCATTACTTGGAATTCCTCATGGTGGGGGGACAGAAACTACGCACTATAGCTTTAAATGTACATTTTCATTACATAACATAACACTTTGCACCGGTGGCCATCTTGGATTTGGCCCTTTAGCCAAAAATCCCTGAACTTCTGGGAGGGACGTGGGGTATTGATTTTTTATAAAAAAAAGGTCCATAGAAGTCTAATCAATCATCAAAACATCTTAGCCAGAGAATGGTCACGGAATTGAGGTTCTAGACCCAACTTAACATGTCTGCGGCCCTATACTGCGGTGTAGCAGTGGGAGCGGGACTCTGTGCTACATAAAGAAAGTGAACCTGTGGCCCAGTTTCTCCAGCTCCGACCCAATGACCTACGTATGACAACTCTGGATACTCAATCCTCCAACCATTAATATGTGTATTAAGCGAGACATAGCGAGTGCTTTGTTGCTGCAGGAATTATTCAGCTATTACACAAACTCCCGGGCAGTTCACAGTGCTTGGGTTTTGTGTTTTAAAATTGTCTTGTGGCAGCGATAGAGGCAGTGATGTTTCCTGTTTCAAAACCCAACAACAATTCTGATCTCCGGTTACATGATTGGCCACCATGTGGTGTTGCACTCCCGTGTCAAACCCCGCCATAGCCTTAACACACAACCACCATTCAAAATGAATGGAAAGACCTGCGTTTTTGCCAGACCGTTTGACGGCTGACGGCTTACATCCAGGGCCACTGGAAAGTACTACCCCTGTTGTGGGGACTTTTTGCTCCAGGAACTGTATGCTCAGAAACTAAATTCCTGAGGCCAAAAAAAGCTGATAATGTTCCTTAGTTCAAAAGGTTCCAAGAAATTTCCTTCTAGGGAAATGCACTATTTTGTCTCGCTCAAGGGAGCGCTTAACTATGGCGTTTTTTTTGTTTTTTTTATGAGTCAGTAGATCCTTCAGCTTCTGCTGTTAAAATAGGTTAGTAATACCCCTGGTGCCCAACCCCTGCTGCAAAACAGCTTGTCATGCTGCTCTGCACACTAGACTGAAGCTAAAGATGCCACAAGACAGTGTCTATGCCTGGGGCAGTGGGTTATATTTAGACCTATAGTCTGCAGCCCAAACTACATGGGTCAAACATATCCTCATGCCCAGGTTCAGAACGGACAGGGCTGCAAACACACTCGATGGTGATGACTTAAAGAGCCCCTGTTACACTCCTTTTCAGCATAACATTTGTACTCTTGGGGTCTACTAGAATAGCCTTACATGCTTTGATGTTCAAAAAACAGATTATGTTTCTCATATACTGCCCATTGCTGCAGCGCCTCTGCCTAAAACACTCTGATCTCTGGGACCGCCTTACTGAAAAGCCCAGTCTGCTCTGATTGGTCAGCTGGCCTGCTCTGTTGTGATTGGTCAACCAAATTCAAACAAGCCACCGGGCGGGCTGTGCTTGCTTCAGGCAGCACCAATGGGCAGCACAGATGATAAACTGGGCTGGCTTACTTGATCAGTGACATCACGGGCGAAGAGTGTTTTGGCAGTTGAGACTTAGAAAGAGCTTATTCTGTCAATTCCTGCCACTGTAATACAACTTAATAATAATAATAATAATAATAATAATAATAATAATAATAATAATAATAATAATAATAATAATAATAATAAATAAAACTGGATTGATTAAAAAGAATGAAATCATTTCAAATAAAGGCCCGCGTTTCAAGTAAAGACCTCTGTCTGCCTGGCCAAAGATTACTTGTTTTCTTGTCTGATATTATTTTGCTCATAATGGGCTTGCAATGCATCACAGTGTGCTTTAGGTAAAGTGCTTCTGTTAAATACAAACTTAACCCTTGAGTCCAGACTTGGACTCGCCAAATATTCTAGTAGGTCTCGACCGAGTCCAGGACTATATTATTTTTGCAAAAGTAACTTTCTCCCTCAAAACAAACCCACTGATGAAGTGTGCTTTTTCAGAAAGCAGTTATTAGTTTAATTCATAATCCATCTAGAACAGGCATTGGCAATGGTTGCCTGGTATACGCCAGTATCAATCATTTTCAGAATTCCTTTTTTTTTTTTTGTCTCGGTCATGATTGTCTCTCATTTGGACTCGGCCTTGACTTGGACTTAAAACTAGGGCTGGAGGATATGGAGATAAATCAAATATTACAATATTTTTGACCAAATACATAGATATTGCGACGATATTGTAGGGTTGACTATTGTTGCTTTCACAACATATTCACACAATGAGATTTGTGATAAAAAAATCATCAGTAATGTGGATATAATGATTTATTGGGTAAAGGCAAATAATAGAACTAGTCCTAGTCTTGGACTGGATAAAGGTGGACTTGACTACAGCCCTTCTTGGACCGTCCCAACCAGTGGGGCTCCCTGACTCTGTCAGCAGGAGTCTCCCTACCTGCCCTGGATGATTGCTGCGGGGTCGGCCCCCGAGCAGATGTCCTCCAAGATGTAGGGGTTCTGCTCACAGCTGACGTTGAGCGTGGTGTAGTTGGGTTTGCACACGGTGAGGAAGTAGGGTGTCGGGTAGCCCGTCATCAGTTGGAGGATGTCAGTGATGAGGGCCGTGGCACAAAGACCGAAAGCGTGAATGCCTGAGGACAGAGGATGTGATGAGCGACGATATGCTTAATAATTATTCTGTATCTTCATCATCGTGAATCATGCGTAGAATTAAGCTATTATTGATGTATGACTCATGCATGACGGTGATTCCTCGCTAATTCACTTCAATAAAGATGCATGTTGTTCTTGCAATCACCATCGAAGCCTGGCAGTGCAATACCAAAAACTTGACTCACTTTAACTCAAAGATCAGAAAAAAAAGAAAATGTCTTAGTCCCACTATGCGTGCCAAATCACTTTCTCTGTTCTGTAGTCAGCGTACAGATATGTCAGAAAGAAAACAAGGAAGCTCGCTCGCAAATTTGGGATTTACCAAATAATGTAAAACGACTCTGAAGAGCAACCAGCGCCGATTAACTGTAGAACACATTGTAGTTTATCACTCTGCAGAGTATACTGAGGCCTGCTTTAGTTAGCTATATTGCACACACACAAGAATGCACACACACACACACACACACACACACACACACACACATACAGAGATCCTTTGCCTACATGTTGTTAAATGTGAGTCATGTCGTCAGTCAGCCCCCATGCTGTCAGGCCAGTGTGTAGAAAGAAAGCGAGACCTGGCGTACCAACGAAGCGAACAGCTCTGCGTATGAAGGAGTTGAAGTTGCAGCCGGCGGCGTTGATGTTGGCCTCGACCCCGCCGCCACTCTTCCTCCGAGACAGACAGCAGAACAAGATGGCCTCTCCAATCATTATCTGCGAACACCAAACACAACACGCGGGTTAGCATGCACAAGTGAGGTGGGGCGGGGGGGAAGGCCATGGTTTCCACTGGCAGTGAGGGCAGACATGTCTCCTCATCTTTTTACATGCATATTTCCACATCTGATTTTTCCTGTGCAGGGTCACACAGGGCAGCTTATTCCAGCATGCACTGAGGTGAGAGGCAGGATACACTTTGGCCTTTTGCTAGTATGTTGTTTTGTGTGATCATTGTGTGTGTTATTTGTATTTTTGGCTTGGGCTTGGCTGTTTGATTCAATTCAATTCAATTTTATTTATACTGTGAAATCGTAACAGGAGTCTATAATAATGTAAGGAGTGTATAATGCCTCACTACAACAAATATGACTCATAATAATTATAGCAGTGGGTATAATGGAATGACACGATGAACAGTGGCAATTATAGTAACAATAAAGATAATAGAACTATGACTAATAAATTAAATTGTGTGATGTGGGGGGAAGTCCCACAGCTTGGCCTATCTATGGCTCTCTGATCTCTGGTTAAAGCCAAGTGACAGATGGCGTTGCAGTGGGGTACCTGGCTATCTGCAGAGCATCTAACTCCAACCACAGGACTCTGGAGAAAAATGTGTGCACACATGTCCATAGTGTTGAATAGAGGGGAGAGAGAAGCAACTACTATAAGATTAATAATACGGTAGTGTAAATAATCCACTCCCCTACCCCCAACATCTTAGATCTTTAACGAACGCCAATGACACCAATCAGCCTCTAAATCCACACCTTTGTTTTGTAAAAAGGGTGCAACTTGTGCAACAGTTTGAGATAGAATTCAAAAATGTGTAGTTCACTTTTCAAAGTGTAAACATTTAAAAAAAAATATATGGTGTTCAACAGAATATCCTATATATACATATACATAGTAACTATACATAACCATATTCTACTGCTCTACATACTATTCATCCTGCATATACACTTATTCATACTATTCTTATAATGTTACCACACTGCACATAGCTGTACATACTGTACATATCTTTCTATATGGTTCATACTGAATATCCATATTGATTCTGTTTTTCTTATTATATATTCTGTTAATACAATGCATATCTCTATCTCTATATTATTCTTACTACTAGTATAATGTCACTGCTACTACATTGCACATATCTGTACATACTGTACATATCTGTCTATATGGTTCATTCAGTATATTCATATTTATTCTGTTTTTCTTATTATATATTCTGCTAATACACTGCATACAGTATATCTATATTATTCTTACCACTAGTATAATGTCACTGCTTCTACATTACACATATCTGTTCATACACTGTTCATATTACATAGCCATATTTATTCTGCTCTTAAAACACTGCAATATATTTCTTGTCCTGCCTATGCACCATCTGTTTATACTTTGTATATCGCATTGCACTTTTCTGCTTTTTTTGCACTTCTGGTTGGACGCAAACTGCATTTCGTTGTCTTTGTACTTGTACTCTGCACAAAGACAGTAAAGTTGAATCTAATTTAAATCTAATCTAATATAAAGGGTTGTCTCAATAATGTTTGCCCTGTACAGCACACCATAGGGTTTAGGCCGCGTTCAGACAAGCAGGTCTCTCCATACATTTTGAAAAGGGGTAGTGTGTTTAGGCTTTGTGTGTGTGTGTGGGGGGGGGGTCTCTAAAGTCTACTTTTGCTACGTTGGGGGGTTAAAGAACACAACGGGACATCACACAAATGTGACGTTTCGTTATTACTCGCCCCGCCGCACAACCAGGGATGGGAGGTCGTTCATTTTTATTGATGTTGATACCATTTTCGAGACTTAACGATCCGAGTCTTTATCAATACCATTATAAATACTTTTCTATTATTTGGTGGAAAGACAAGACAACAGATTCTTAATCTTACCGGAACTATTATTGCTTTTATTGCAAACACTGTGAGTCTGTGACTGATTTCTTCTGTCTCGGTCATTGATGAAGCGGCCCACAGAGAGCTGCTCTCCGTAGCCAGTCCGACTATGCCTTGAATGATTTGAGGTGGGGGGGCGGGGGCTAGTCTTTACCCATGGTCTTCAGCTCTTTGAGTAGCCCAAATGTTTACTGTACATTTGTCTTTTAATTGTTTTAACCCTGGGCTTGTTGTGTGTCTCTGTGTGTAACTCTTGCAGCAATTTCTCCCAGTGTCCAAAATGAATTTCTCCTTGAGGAAACTAATAAAGATACTTTGACTTTGACGCACACACTGTGCTCGTAAACAATTGTTCCGGTTCGCGCACGTATCTATTTTCAGACACAACGTCATATGATCCACTAGTCTCCATAGCAGTATCGATGAGCTCGGACCTTATTCATTTCCTGGTTTTTATTTGGAATAGTTCCTTAATAGAACCGGTTCTCGAGACCCATCCCTTCGCACAACCCTGCCCCGTTACACCCCTCGCCTTGTTTCCCAACCTTTACATCACATCCTCTCTCCTCATGCTTTGGGTCTTTGTGCCTGGGCCCCCATCACATAGATGGAGAGAAGAAAGAGGAAGGCAGCTCAAGTGATGGCCAGAGAGATGGATTAGGAATCCTTAGAGGAGGGATCTGCATAATACTGAAACGGGCACACTGTATTTCTGAGTCTCACTATTAAACCAGGGCTTATCTGGGAAATGTATACCATATCTGTCTCTTGCAAAGGAGAAACAGCTGTTTTCTCTTTTTGGAATCGGATTATTTTCGTTTTATTTACAGAAATTACCAGGGATTGCTATTGAGAGTCCATCACATTTGGAATGTTTCACTGTTTAACTGCCAGTGCGTGTTACTGTGTGTAAAAAAATAAACCATCTGGACCATAATAACACCCAAACTCTCCTGTTTCTGTTTTTAATTACGGGGCAAAGTCCAGGTAATGAGCTGCCAGAACTTCTTCTGTTGTTTTACGGATTTATGTCTTGGAGTGCATGGCTAAACATCAATCCATCACCACAGTCCCACAGTGTCCTGTGTAACAAAGTATTGCAATCATTGCAAACACTTGCTCCAATTTTTGGGTTGAATTTAACTCAGCAAAGGCTTGCAATGTCTGAATCAGAAGTAGAATTTTGGGCAAAGCTTAATCCCACAAGTCCGTCATTTTTAAATCATTCTAATTCCTTAGATGCCTCTTAAAAAGAACCAAGTAAATATTCATTTATGATTCATGTTTTATTCCTCATATATACTGAACTGGATGTCTGCCTGAAGAAACATTTCACATAGTTGCATGTTCAGCTGACTGCTGACTGACTAAAACACTCTACGATCAGCACCAAATGACCTACAGAAGTCAATCCCAAAAAAGTCTTGGGAAATTCTTTTGAATTTATGGTCCCAAAAAATTAAGCGTAGTTGAGTTATGTTTGTACTTCCTAATAGTCTTTTTTTTTAAAAGTACATCTGAATTGCATTCTCTCTCTAATAGTGACGTGTTGAACCCACCCGAGGTCCATTTATTGTCCAACAAAGTGAGTGGGTTTGGGAAGGATATATTTCAACAGCCAATCACACGTAGCCTGCCTTGTGGATTGCGTGGATTGACAAATAATACAAAAGTTTTAGAAGAACGTAAAGTAAAAAGCTCAGTCCTCCAGTCACTTACTGAACGCTGTTAAAGTGACAACTCTGGTCTTTTTTATTTCAGCAGTTTAAAAAAAAAACATAAATACACAGAGTTAGAATAACTTGAACTGAAGTCAAACTCGTTCTCCCATAAGCCTTGAGGGCGGTGGTGACGGTGGCGGCGGCGGCGGCGGCGGCGGCGGCTCTAACATCCAGTGACAGTCTCGAACGCTGTTCAGCACGCGAGGACAGGGACGCCTCGGGCCTTCTTCTGCTGCACGAGTCTCAGGAAGAATGTGTTATCAGCTGATATGAGGAGTCTGATTCTACTGATGTCTGAGGGTGAAAAAGATCTAATACAAAAAAAAGCCTGTCTGACTGATATTAGAGGCAGCTTAAAGGGATGTTGGAGTGGAGTTTTCCCTCAGCATGTTGCAGAGACAGCTCTGTCTCGGCTTCAGATAGCAAGCGTTTTGGAAGACACTCAAGTGTGTGTTTAGCTTGTGAAGAGCGCACAGAGTTGATGTTTTGGTAACACTTTACTTGAAGGCATCTACATAAGAGTGACATGACACTGTCATGACACATGAACCCTAACCCTAACCCTAACCCTAACTTGTCATGACAAAAAACAAATGACACTTAATGACAAAATCGTTATGTCATAAACGTTCATGACTTGTTTATAATGTTTTATGACACGTTCATGAGAGTGTCATGTCACTCTTATGTACTTTCAAGTAAAGTGTAACCGATGTTTTAAAAAAAACACTGGGATGGTTATGGTTAGTTTTAGGTTTTGGAATTTGCAAGCGCTATCTGACACTGTAATTCAACCAGAGAGCATGCCATCCCACTGACTTCCACTGGTCCATCACCATGTGATTGTAATGTCCCAAATTTGATTCTGGCCCAGGGCCTTTGGTGTACCTAAGGGTGTAATTTCCACTCAAGATGCCCCCTCTCTTTTCCAATGCTTATTTTTGTCTAAGTTATGTCTCATTATATCTATGTTGCCTTCAGTTACAAGCATGCACTCATGGAATAATTCTTTGCCCTGAGTATAGAGGCTGAACTGCCTGAGAGGAAGCCCTGCAGGGCTGGAGGACTCAATCAATCAAAGCTAAGGCAGCAAGAAATTATTACATTAATATGAATTTTGTAGGATTTTACTGTAGTTCTATGGCTTTTTTTCAAACTTCACACCTTTGTGTGTCGGTATTAGGAATGCACCGAATCCAGGCCGAATATTGGTCTTTTTGACCTTTGAATTTTTTTCCACCGAACCCTACGCTTGCACTACGCTGGTCGATATAATGACGCCGCCGTTGATTACAGGAAGGTGTTTACGTAGGTGGAGCGTTCAATGCAGTAGGCTGTGAGGAAGTGGAAATGGAACTCGTGAGCGAAAAAGTTGTTGTTTGGCAGTACTTTCAGTCAAAAGAAGGCCATTCAAGTCCAGCTACATGTTCAATCTGCAATGCCTATTTGTCTCGTGTTGGCAAGGACCCTAAACAACACACAACATGGCCGCTGTTACAACATTTGGTATGAAACATCCGAAAGAATACGAGTTGTGCACGAAGGAATCTACAGACAGCAGCCAAAATGCAGCAACTTCAGGTACGGCAAAGAAAATTCCCAGCTAAAAACTGGTGATAACCAGACGACCATTGCCAGCTTTGCTAACCGCACACCGAATTAAAAATACACTGCTGTGCACGTTGTTTACTTCATTAATGTGTTTACTGTGTTAATGGACTGAGGATGGGAGTAAGATTCGGTATTCAGTTTCGGCAGAATCTTAACCAGTGGATTCGGTTTTTGGGCGAACCCCAAAAATCTGGATTCGGTGCATTCCCAGTCAGTATACTGGCTGTGCTGTTACTCTCAGCTGACAGAAAAAGTCAGTTAGGAGATATAAGTATTTAAAGCTAAGCCTGATTTTTTTGTCAGCACAAAATGTAGTTTTAGCGAGTGATTTCCCCACAAAAAAACAGCTTACTGTGAACATGCCCTGCAGTTTGAATAAGGAAATCATTCATTGCTGAGCTTCAGAGGAGAGCCTGAAATCCAGATGAAACATGAAGGCTGAAGTCTGCAGAATCTGATCTGATGAACACTGTACTGGCTGGATTCATAAGTGTTTGTGTTTAAGCATCAGTGTGTTTGATGCCATAGGCCGACCCACTGGGAAAAAAACTGTACTCCAGGTGGGCCTCTGTGTACGCACATGTGATTATTATAAAGTTCATTTTCATAGAAAACTGAGGCATCAGGTGCCAGAGAATAAGATACAAATAAAAAACTGGAAAGATAATGTTGTTACTGTTAATGTGAGTACTGCTACGGGGGATAAGAGCTGACTCTTGCAATGGATCCTTACCGTGATGGCGGGTCCGGCGAAGGCCAGGCTGAGCAGCATCAGGAGGGGGATGACCTCGCGGTTGGGGTCGATGTAGGGAAGGCTCAGGCTGCGGTCGTGGCAGTTGAAGCCAGACTTCACCGGCTTGAACACATCCGTCCACTCCAGGAAGTACAGACTGACCACAGACGATACCAAGATCGGCAGCTATCGATGAACACATCAGGAGAAGACCGAAAGAAAAATATTTAAGGGCAGTAGGGCTGGCCGATAATGGAGAAAATCAAATATCACGATATTTTTGACCAAATACCTCGATATCGATACCACAACTATATTGTAGTGTTGACTATTAGTGCTTTCACAAAATATTGACACAATAAGATCTTTGATAAATAATCATCAGTAATGTGGATATGACTAAATGGGTAAAGGCAAATGATAGAACAGTTACAACAGTCTGGTAAGTTCAGAAAATGACATCACTTTACTGTAATGCAGCCTTTAAAACCAGGAAAAGACAACACTTATGCCATATTACCATATCCAAAATCTAAGACGATATCTAGTCTCATATCACGATATCAATATAATATCGATAAATTGCCCAGCTCTAAAGGGCAGGGTGCAATTTTCCTGGGGGGGATGCTTCTGCTGAATTATTTTTATCCCCGGTGGGGACAAAATGTATCCCCACCCCAAAGTGATCAATGCTACTTCACCAATAGACCATATATTATATACCTAAAATAGAAGTATTATAAACTAAGTAAAGCGCTGTAACGTGAACAGTCTATGGTGCCATAGAAGGATAAAATCTTAGCATCAGTTGCTGGTTGTATTTAGCCTCTACAGAGCTCCAGGACGCCGGCTACCAGCAGCAGTTGTTTAGCCGCCGATAGGTGACTGTGGGTCGGCTACAGGCACCCCCAGATGACGCTCCTTTTAGGGGCCATGGTAGTGGAGTTTTTAGACAGAAAAAGTGAGTGTCATGCTGCGATGACTGTTAAGTTTAGGCACCAAAACAACTTGTTAAGTTTATAAAAAGATGGTGGTTTGGATTAAAAAATATTTTCTTGAATGCTCTGTTATTTACGTTGAAACCACGTTGTGCTATTTCCTTTTGAGATTATTGTCCATGGGATATTGAAGTTCATAAATAAGTTTTTGGGCATGGCTGGCCGAGAAGCTCTATATCCATGATGGTATTGGAAGGGGTATTTGATTTGTTTTGCATGATCAAAATCCCCCCCCCCACAGCTTTCTTCACAAATCGCACACTGTGTTCAAAGTCATAAACAGCTGAGGCAGGAGGAGCTTCAACAGACTGCCATCCATCCATCCATCCATCCATCCACAGACTGCCAATGAATAAATAACTAATAAAACAGGCAGTGAATGCTGCAAATGTCCCCATAACCCTATGGTTCAAAGATCATGCTAATTTGATTTGATAATGAGGATAAAGGCATTGAAAAATAGCTTTGATGACCCGAGGGGGTGAGGATGGTGCTGAGGGTGATGGAAGATGGCATGGGGAATTTATTGCCCTTTTGAACATCAAGTGCTCCCACTGAGCTCAGCTGAAATCTTCTGTATGAATTTTCCTCATGCCAACAAACAGAATGAGAAACAGATATATAACCGTTTATTATAGCCAGCGTGAGGTCTTAAAATCGTAAAAGACCAATCATAGCACAGCAGTTTTAATCCCAACCATGAAATAAAGTTGGAATAATAAAGCTGGTGTTGATCTGGCAGTCGGGAAAATTAAAGTGCTTCAGTGGTCTATGGAAGATAGCCAGGGATCAACTCTGCAGAATGCTCGGTGCATTTCTGTGTTAGACATGCTGAATGGCTGGCTGCAGCCATTTCACCACTGGCCTGTCACACTGTCATTTCACTAGTGACTAGTGGATATCCTGTCCTGTCAGAGAGCAGAGCTGTGGCGCTGGCGCTGCGGTCCAGTTAAACTGGGTCGTAATTTCTGAGTTCCCAGTCGGAAATGCCATCTGTAAATGCCCCCTGAAGTTGGATTCCCTACTCTGAAACTGGTACTGCTAACTCAAATAAACTGCTCAAATAAGCTCTCACATTTTTGTATTGTTACAGAGTTGTTGTCTAATACCCTCCCATAAAAAAAACCTTTATGATATAATGAGTAGAGAGATGGACTGAAATGGCATGGCACGGCTACGTCAAGTAAGTGAGACATACAAGTCAATAAAACTTACATATGCTACATATCTCTTGGGGAAAATGTGAGCAACGAAAATTGCTCGATGTTCTTTTAAGCCCCCAACGTCGACTTCAAGGCAGCGCTGCGACCATCAACTTCAATGCACCTAAACCTAACCTTAACCCTAACCATAACCATTAGGAAGGCGACGGTGGGGGCTTAGAACACCAAACACCACGAACATTCCTCTAAAATATTTCTCATTGAGACTTAATAAGAAAGTGAAAACTCCAATATCGGCCACTCCCTTTACACTGCAGAATTATTTAAAAAAAAAAATCTAACAACCCCCACCCCCAGGCACAGAGAAGTGAGGTGTGTGTGTAGGCAGAAAGCTGATGTGTAATTGAAGGCGGTAAAGTGTCCACAGAGGACTGCAGTGAGGCGCGTCAGTGGGAGTTGCATATGGCCTGGAGCATCGTGGACCTAACCATGGAGCTTAATACCCTGATTCACTGGCGCACAGTGGCAGGCGCGCTGCGCGCTCAGCTAATACTAAGTAGAGCAACGTGATGGAGGAGGGCCCCTACAGGAGCCCAACACAGGGGGATCTCTTCAAGTCAAGTCAAGCTGAGCCACTGATATATATACACACACACACACACACACACACACACACATATACACACAACCACACAGAGGGCCTCTGTTTGCAGACTTCCTTCCTTTTATCTGTCTCACAATTCTGCCAGGGGTTACTCACTAACACACTAGATTTCCTGTCTTTCTATCCTCTATCCTGGCACTGATTCCTTCACTCCTCCTTTCCTTACAAAGAGAGAGGTGTCATCCAGTTTATTCAACATTAGTGGTGACTTCCGGGAATTAGGACATTTGGAGAGATCGGGGGCATTGACAAGACATTTGCAAGGCAGGCATTATGAAACAAAAGAGTGAAAGAGGTGAAGGTGAAAACATCATACATGAACCTTTGAGGTACTATTTACAACGAGGAGTAGAGAGCTCTTAACCTACAGTGGCATAAAAAGCACCCCAAAAAATAGCACCTGGAGTAGGTGAGGTTGATCCCACTGGTAAGCACGATGCTGTCTTTGCTGTGATGTTAAGATGAAAGGATAATCCCAATTTACCATAACTTTGTTCTCATTGTTAACTTTGTTCTCATTGTTATCAGTGATGTTAACTAAATCCTGAGAAACACGGGACTGCTGAGCTGATTATAAATATAATTTGGACGTGACGATTGATGGGACCAAGTTGGACCTGGTCTGTTCCAGTCCAGCTCCGTTGGTGCTGGCAGATAACATTGGATAAAATCATGAAGTGTGTGAAATGTTAAGATTCTAATCTTTAATCTTCAGATCCAGGCGCTGTCAGTCATTCTCACAAATAAATTTTTAAAACATGTTAGTGACCGACATCTTCAGTGACGTCACTTGTGTGTTGCCCATGGGAGACATTTGGGAAATAAACATTTTTGACGTATTTTTAGTAAATATTGCACTTCATATAAACAATTCAGCCAGGCTTTTTTGTTTTAGATGACAACTAGAAGAACACGCAATAGTTGTAGTGTTCTCGCAGGATTTTATGGGGTTGTCTACCGCCAGAAACCACAAGGGGCACGGTCAATATTTTGTAGGGAATCACGACTATACGCCGTTCAAAAACGGCTACGGAGCGAAATCCCCAGTGACACATAAAGCCAGGAAATGGTCAAGCTAATCAGAAGCCATCCTATAGTCTGCACTACACAACGCAGCACGGAGCATATTCCAGGACACCACTTTTGACGTTGTGAGTTTTTGGGAGATTTAATTTGTAAAACAACAGAAGCAAATGTACCAAAAAAACTAAAGCTAAACCATTCCACAAACAGAAACCATGGATTACCAGAACCATCCTGGATGCCATAAACACACGCACTGCAGCCTACAAATTAGCAATGCGGTCTAAAATAACACGGACAGTTAGAAAGCAGAAGCCTACAATGTGAGAAGAGCAGTAAAAGAGGCAAGAAGGGACTACGGGAAGAAAGGGAAACTACTAATTCCAGGACGGCAACCCACAAAGCATGTGGCAAGGTCTAAGAACTGTGACAGGTTACATGCCCACCTCCCCCTCCATGTCGAGTGGTGATGCATCTATAGCAAGTGAGCTTAACGCATTTAACGCTCGCTTTGAGGCCATCAGCAGCCAACTAGTAAAAACAGCTGAAGCAGATGACGTCAGGAGTGCTGTCAAGCATGCGAAAACCAAGAAAGCAGCAGGAGCTGACATTATCAGTGGGCGGGTCTTCAAACTGTGTGCTGACCAACTTGCGCCACGTGCACAATGCTATTCATACCCACATACCCACAAGTCCACCATCATTCCTGTGCCCAAGAAAACAAGTCCAGCCTGCCTGAATGACTACCGCCCAGTGCCACTCAGCTCAGTAGAGATGAAATGCTGGGAACGACTGGTCAAGGATTACATCTGCTCCTCGACACGCAGCACAGTGGACCCATTACGGTTTCCCTACCATCACAACCGATCAACGGAAGACGCCATAGCACACATCCTCCACACCACCCATATCTCAGGAAGCTATTTTAGATTGCTGTTCATTGACTGCAGTTCAGAGTTAACACTATGGTTCCCTTCAGGCTTATCGCAAAGCTTAAGGACCTGGGATTGAAAACCTCAGTGTGCATGTGGATTCTTGACTTCCTGACAGGCAGACCCAAGGTGGTGAGGGTGGGGGACAGACACACCTCTTCCACCCTCATCCTTAACACTGGAGCACCCCAGGGCTATGTTCTGAGTCCCCTACTCAACTGCCTGTAAACTGCTAAAAATCCTAGACAAGCAGGACCACAAGCATCTCTCATTCATTCTCATTCTCATTCATGACCTTTCTGGAATCTAACTGACAGGAGTCCCTCTTAGCGACGGAGAAGTACCAGCACAAATTTCAGTGCAAAATACAAACAAAACTGTTGATCCCATAACCATTTTGCCATGCTAACTGATACTGATTATATTGGACTACATTACCCATCATCACGTGTGAACCTGACAGTCAGCGCTGGCAAGAAAAGACCGAACAAGAAAGCTGGAAGAACATCCGATGTTAAGGGCAAAAAAACTACTTGTGCTTGTTGGGCTCCATACAAAGAGCTGCTAGTGCAGAATATTTCAATTTTGAAAACTTTGATACCAAGAAAACCTGTAAAAGTAACTTGCAACCAGAACACAGCATTGTGCTTGTGTGTTCCATGTCGAAACCAGCTCATGCAACCCCCCACTGAGTTCCACACTGCCCCCCTCCCCCTCTCTCAGGTCTGTTTTCCTCGCTCACCGTCAGCCTCCCACGCTGCTCGTAGAGCATCGGAGCGTGCGGAAATGAGAAATGTAGGTCAGTGATGTCAGCACTTGCACTGCTCATGCTCTTCAGATGAAGAGGCTCTAGGAGGAATACTGTACTCCCCATACTTCAAAGTAGATTTCTGCAGGATATCTTATGTCACATCCTGTTTTTTTGAAAGTGCAGCATGATTTGCTGAGGCCAATAGCAGCTAACCGTATTCGATACGCTTCAATGTCTCTACACATGCTTATGATTCCTTTCCTTTCTGGGTGAATGTCATTTAATGGCTAAACTATCTAATGTGCAATATACCATCTATCTCATCATTAAGATTCAGATCACAGTAAACAACCTAAAACTACCAGTAAATATTTCCAACAGAAAAAGAAAAAGAAGCATAGAATGGACAAATCATGTAGAATTATTATAAATTATGCAAATTATGCATGTTGCACAGCTGTTTCTTGTCCTAATAGTGGCAGGGCTCACAGCGTGTGATGTTGGCCTTTGGTACAGAGCAAGATATGACCAGCTACTGGCCAAATTGTAGTGGATTTGGTATGAATATTCATGCTCCCGGAAGCAAGATTCGTCATGGTTTTGATGATTTTGATCTCTTGACCTTAGGTCAGGAACTAGAGGTTTCTGCTGGCCGAAGGATGATTCCTCCTAATCATTCCTCTTGTGTGGGGCAAGTTTTTAGGTCAAGGTTCAATTTATTCATCCATTAAAACCGTGGCAACATTGCCATGCCATCCTAATCTGCCAATGCTGATTACCAAAACAAAAGAAATAAATACCGATAAAATAAAGTCAAAGATAAAGATAAAAACAACACAAACTCGAAATAATTCACGACCAGATCACGTGTCCATGTTTTGGGTTTTTGTTATGGCTTAATCCTGACAACTAAAGTAACTAAACTAAGTTATTTCCTCCCATTGATGCAACAATCCAGTTAAAGGGATTGTTTCCTCGGTGTGAGTTATATAACATCTGATGGTTGACAAATATGTATTGTCTCACTGTATGTATGTCAACTTTTATGCAGTGATATATTTCCTTTTGCTGCGTTGCTTATGTGATAGAACGTGTCCATATATTTAATAGTATGCATGTATGTAGAGCAGTGACACGTTCTGTTGTGGAGGATGGTCTGGCTAGTCCACACAGCATTCCGGGATTGGAGAAAAACGTGCTCTGGTTTATTGGCATTTCTTTAAACCAATCACAGTCGTTTTGGGCGGTGCTAACGCCGGACGGAGCAATGGTGCCTCTGCAAAATAGCCTCGGGAAGGAACTCGTTTTGGTGGAACGTGTGCGTTAAAAAGTAGTTTTAGTCGTACAACAGAAAACTCAGATTGTACAGATAGTCTAGCTAGCTGTCTGGATTTACCCTGCAGAGATCTGAGGAGCAGTTAACCATAGTCTCCACGCTGCCTCCCCTTTATGATCAGTATACGAGAATGTTGATGAGATATGACTTTTGGGCGTGTTAGTTTAAACGGAGATTAGATCTTTTACTGGAGATTAAAAAAAAAAAACACTTGTGTGTACGGAGATCGCTTTTGCCTCAAAACTCCGCAAAACGTAGCAGTGTAAATGTAGCCTGAATCTGCCAACATAAAAGGAGGAAAAGAAGAGTTTGGTCATTGAGTAAAATCATCAGTCATATCCCTTTCGAGCGGGGAATATTCTTTCAAAAGACTTGACACTCACGGAGCTAACATTACAGTCAGAATGGAGAAATAGCAGAGTGATAAATCACAGAGCAGAATGTCTCAATATTCCTTACGCTCCCATTTCTCTGAAAAGCCTGGGCTCCTCTGGGAGAGTTCAGCTCGGCAGAGATGCTCCATTGGCCTACATCTGCTAACACTCTCCTCTCTGTGTCTCATTCTCTTTGTCTCGACTTCATTCCCTCTGTTCCTCTCACATGCAAAGATGCTCTTTCTTTGTCATATATTGTTCTATCTCACTACCAGCCTATTTTCCTTCATGCTGACTGGATCTCTGGTAGAGATGTTCCAATACCTATACCAGTATTGAAAAAGCCTCCGGTACCGCCTAAAATGCTGGTATCGGCAAGTATGACAGTCCCTCCTGGATTTTGTGGCCTCTTTTGTAGATTGTTGTGGCCCAAAATGCCTGATTTCACGGGAGCTTTTGTAAAAAATTTCGATAAAAGTTGCAATGAAGTTGAGGGAGACAGTGAAATTTTTTTTTTGGTATAGCTCTTTAAAATTAAAAAGGAAAATTGTTTTTGGGGAGAATAAAACTACTCTGGGCTGAGTTGTTCTAGTAACCTTACCAACAAGGCTCATGATGCTGCAAATGTTGGTATAATATGAAAATGGCTGGTGGATTTAACACAAAAATTAATAATATATTGAAGGAATCAGATTTGAACATGTGTCAGTGGCTTGTTGATCTTTGTATTGTTAGTTAATTTCCTATCCTGGCCTGGGACACACATTCATACGGTTTGATATAGTAACGTTACGTATTGGACATTAACTTATCATTGCACTTACAATAACAAGCATAGCTGTCCTCAATTTAGGTCATCGTGTCGTCTCATCTCCGGTTATTCCTGCATCCACCGTGTGTGTTGTTTGTGAGTGTGTGTGCGTCAGTAGCGGGGGGGAACTGTATGAGCAGCAGCCCCTCCCCCGCCCGCTGCAGTCAGCCGACAGGATTGAAACAGCAGCCGCTGATTTTAGAGTGAAAAATCGTTACAGCGTACATTGATGTTATAATGTATACACGTTGGCAGGACGGTCCGAAATGTTTCGCACGTTGTACGTTTTGTTGGTAAATGTGAGATGTCCGAGTCTCGTCTTCATATCGGAATTTCGGAAACAAGCTCTCTCTCTCACTCCCGCTTGGTCAGTGGCACTCAGAGTCACATTATACTGACATAAAGTCTGGCACGTGGGACTGCTGGGATTGGTTGAAGTCGCGGGAAACTCCGGTGATTGGTCAAAATTGCGATTCGTACCAAAGTCACAACGAATGGTTGAATTTGCGTGAATTGGCACGATCGCGAATCCTGGAGGGACTGACTGGAGTTTATGCACTGATCCGATACCACATAATTTAGTCCCGAAGAAAATCTACTTAAAGTAGTTTATTCATGTTCTTTTTCCGTTATAACTGTCAAAGTAATCGGAATCGGTAACCGGAATCGGTGTCGGGAAGAATTAAATTGGTATCAGACCATCTATAAGTACCTTCCTATTGTCTCTCTGTTAGTCTGCCTGCCCTGGGCTCATCTGATATGGGATTTTGAAGTCTGACGTGACACAGATATTTATTTTTTTGGATCAAAGGGGGTGGTGATGGCACAGTGGGTATACCACATGCCTTTGGAGTGGGGGACCTGGGTTCAATTCCCACTGCAATACACCAACCAATGTGTCCCTAAGCAAGACACTTAACCCCTAGTTGCTCCAGAGGTGTGCGACCTCTTACGTATATAGCAATTGTAAGTCGCTTTGGATAAAAGCATCAGCTAAATGATATCTAATGTATAATCAAAGCATCTCAAAAGCCGGACCACATCTTGCAGGCTCAGTTTCAACCACAAGATTTGATCCTGGAGAAGCTTTAATAAATGCCAGCAGGTCAGACACAGACAGGACCAATCATGACAATATGAAGGTAGTTTATATGATGATGTCACTCATTATAGGCTAAGATGATGTTTTTGTATACTCTTATTAGCTTCATTAAAATGTTTTGCTGCATATTGCAATGTAAAGCTTTTCGCTGTAAATGTAAAGCAGCAGCTTCGCCAGTAAAATACTGTTTATTTACAGCATACTGTTTTTAAAGTTTGAGGTATTTTACTGTAAATAGACATACAGTTTCTTATATTATTTGAATTTACAGTAATATACTTGCAATTCTCCATATGTTCCTCTATTTTCCCAAGATGCATTGGTATTAACAGTAAAAACCTGTAATCTGTTACATTCCCAGATAGTGATGTAATATTCTTTTCTTCCAGAATATATAGCCATTTCCTGTATAATATTAAAACATATACTGTGAGATTTTAGCTGTAAACTGCCATCAGAGGTCTGCAGTGTGGGGCTACGGATTGATTTAATGGAGAAACATTTGACGTGAATGGTAGTTGTTTACCTAGAAAAGCCCAAGTAAAATATACTGTATGTTGTAACTAATCAGTGGATCTGTGAGGTTTTTGGCGAGAGTAAATTCAGGCTTACAACAGTTTGGGAAATCAGGAAGCGATGCAGCAGTAACGTTGTGGATGGCTAGCAGAAACAAAGCTCCTGGAGCAGAACTGGGTAAAGAAAAGGGCCTTTTGTGGCCGTGTTAGCTCAGTTGGTAGAGCAGGTGCACATATATAGAGCTTTACTCCTCGACGTATCGGCCGCTGGTTCGACTCCGAACTGTGGCCTTTTGCTGCATGTCAATCCCCCCTCTCGTCTTCAGCTGTCTTCAGAGTTTCCAGATGGACTGAGTTACCACCGGAGTACGTCCAGTCTTAAATACCATTTGCTGGCCAAGCATACGGCTGATGCAGAGAACCCCCCCCTCGCCAAAGGCACGCCACGCTGGATGCTGCTGTCATGCACTCATATGTGCCCATCTGTTGTTGCTTGATGGGCATGAGTTTGCCATATTATGCTTTCATCATATTTTTTTGAGCATACGGTACCTTTGAGGTTATTGTTGAGAATATTTCGATTTACTAATTACGTTGATTTTTTATTTTATTATTATAAGTAGTTTTTTTAACATGGCAACATTGTTTAGTTCAGTTCAGTTTAGTTTTTGAAAATATTTTTCACTGCTAATGTTGGCTTTTGGTTTACTATAAAAACCCTGGTGAGCACAGACATGCACACGCAAGCAACGCTACGAAACTTCTCAATGCATACTACACACAGTCCACTCCGCCTCTCTGTCCCGCTGCACTCCTTCGAAAACCTCCAAGCTGAATGAGGCTCTGCAGTCACAACTGTGTACCAAAGTGTCCCAAAGTGAAATACTTAAAGGGTAACTACTGTTTTTTTCAACCTGGACCCTATTCTCCTATGTGTTGTGTGTAAGTGATTGATGGGAGCAACAATCTTTGAAATTGGTCCAGTATTAAGCGAGAACGTTGTAATCGGCAGCCACAGACCAGACTGCAATGTCACCCTATGGGGCAAATGTGCATCGTCTATTTGGTCCACTAAAAGTGCTGTTTTTGCTGAAAGGTTCAGATTATTATTCTAAGTGTCTGACAACATTATGGAAAGGATCTCTACAGAGATAAAAAAAAATCTCTTTAAGAACTTTCTGTTCAACCAGAAATAGCTCTGAAGTCGCTAGCGCTAAACCCACCAGACTCCATAGACTCCATTTAAAAATGGTGTATAGAGCAATTATATTTTCATACATAAATCAGTAAACTATGTATTTATTTCAACCAAAACTAGAGTTGTGATGGTTGGAAAAGTGGAAAGACGACCCAAAACGGCTTTGCATAGTTTTATTTTGTTTCTGTCGACTTTGAATGAAGTCTATTTTACAATGTTAAAATTGTTGTTTATTTACATGGAGTCTTGTGGCTTTAGTGAATGCAATTTTGCAAATGATTTTATGTTTAATAAAAGGATTTTACAGTTTAACAGAAAGGTCGACCTCCTTAGAAATCCTTTCCATAATGTTGTCAGACACTAGCGGCAAAAACAGAACGTTTGTGAACATAAATACAAGCTGGACAATTAACTTACTTACATTGTAGCTTGTTTCTCCGCTACCGACAGCAGCGATCTCGCTTAATACTGGATCAATGTCAAGGTTGAAAAAAACGGTACCCTTTAAGTACGAGTAAAATGGAGAATGATGACAACACTGTTGTAGCAACAAGGAAAAAAAGTGTCACTACCAGCCCTGACCTCGCTGATTCGACACAATCAGTAAAAGTGCACTGGGCCCAATTATCGATAAGGAAACAAGTGATTTAGGGTGTATCTACATCCCTTCATGGCCAACTGTGGCAGTGTGCCCATTTCCACATTTATAAAACAGAACCAGGCGTACACAACTTCATAAGTCTAACCAGAAGAATGAATATGCATATTTCTGTCATGAACCTGCACAGTTTTATGCATCTGGCCTCCGGAAGGTAAAGACTTAGAAACATAGGTCAGGTCATAGCAGGGTAGAACAAGGTTTATGTTCCCACTTTGTCGGGATAACCACATACTCACTGTCAACAATTTTCATTGAGGCTATTTCTTCTGGTGGAAGTCACTTGTTTGTACCCAAAAAACATTCCTAGAGTTGGGGTTCAATAGCATTTTATCAAATTGTATGAAGTATAAAGTATGAAATTGACTTTATCAAATCTGAATCCTTTCAAATCCTTTATCGAATCCTATTAGGGTTACCTTTCAACATATGAAAGGCAAAAACTCAACAGTTTGTAATTAAAGCTCTGAAACTGTAGCTCCAAAATGAGATGAGCAGCAGAATACATGCAACGTTCATACAATGTATCTGAGACAAGCTCTAGGCAAGCCTAGAAATCTAGACGCACCCTAGCGGCAGCAAATTTATTATTTAGCTTGCGAGCTGGAAAAACCAAACTCTGGTCAGGCCAATCACATCGTGTATAGAGTCAGTGGGCGGGGCTTATGACTGATGCTGCTGGGAACAACGGTCTTCTGGAAGACTCTGAAATTATTCTTAAAAAAGGAAGATGTGTTCAGAGTGTTGCCGACCGGATACGGCAAAAGTTGAATCTACCAACTAGCTCCGCTACCTTCTTCGTTGCTCTGCCTGGTTGTAGCGCTATCCTATTACGTGCAGAGGGAATTTGAAAGACAACCGTTTATCCCGCCCCTCGGATTAAGCCCTGTCAATGGTGAGTTCCCAGACCCAACATCTGGACCTGGGTCTGGTTTGTCAGGCTAGTAGCCTGCTGCTCTTTACCAGATACGGACTCCAAATCCTTAAGCTCCTGAATCTCATGTTGATCTGATAGTAGTCTCGCTTTGCCAGACCTTCCTCCACAGCGCTGTGGAGGAGGGTCTGGTTAGTCCACATAGCATTACGGGATGGGAAAAGAACTGTGCTCTGGTTTATTGGCATTTCTTTAAACCAATCAGAATCGTCATTGGCGTTGCTAAGCTATGCACGGTGCCTCTGAAAAATAGTCTCGGGAAGGAACTTGCTTTGGTGGAACGTGTACATTCAAAAGTAGTTTTAGTCGTGCAACAGAAAACTCCGATTGGACAGATAGTCTAGCTAGCTGTCTGGATTCACCCTGCAGAGATCTGAGGAGCAGTTAACCATAGTCCTCAGAAATCAACCGGAGGTTAGAAAGGCAACACAAAGAAAGAGGAAGGAAACGGAAAAGACATGCATCTGGCAGAATTTCCTGCGGCACCAAAGCAATCCTGGAAGTGGAACATGGAGGATATAAAGTAGACTAAGATAGTAACGTAAGATAGTAAAGTAAGTAAATCGGAGAAATTATCAAATGGTGTGATCCGCTGATCGCTCTCAAGGAAGATTCCCCACTCTGTCGGTCCTCTTATGGTACATGAGCAGCACAATGAACTAGAGAAGAGTCAAACTTTCCATGTCATTTTCATATCTTTACAGTATTTATGTTAAGAAGCTAGAGCTGGTTTTGCCGCTGCTGATGTTTAGTCATTCTAACTAGCTAAATATATAAGGAGCTGAGTCCTTTATGTTTTCCATCGCTCTTTGCTAATAAACGTGTGAGTGAGGTGAGATAAAAAGATCTGTTTGCGTGTGACAGCCCTGGGGCTGTTGGCACACTTGGTTCCTGAGGTGTGAACCTACAGCAGCAACACGCTGCCAAAACACAAACATAGAGTCATCCTGAAAAGAAGCTATTTTACTGGCCAGAGTTTTGATAACCTGTCATGGGGAATGATAACGACTAAGGGTGTCATCGAAATTAAGTCACAATCTTGAATATCGATGGAATGGATTCGCCGATACTGCCACGCCCACGTGTCACGTCCGGTCGGCTTGTCAAGCGGAAAAAAAAAACACGTGTCAGTCAACCTCCTCTAACGTAGCTACAGCCAATCAAAAGACAGCGTGGCGACTGCAGGTGCTGGAGACCCGTCGAGACCCATCGACAGAACTCTTCTCTTTCGCTGAAGTGCGTGAAAGTGCGGGAATATTTTGGATTTCCATTGAGTTATGTTGACAACATTCGTGTTGTCGACAAAAAGGCCACAGTTTGCAAGCTCTATGTGCGTGTACCATATTCTGTGTGTTTACCATTGCACATTAGCCCAGCAGCTATTATTCCTTCTGCTTATAGCTTTATCCCAAAAAAACGCACGGTTGAATTTCAGCCTGCATGTTTTGTAGCCTAAACAGAGCAGTTTATATTGGTTAGATTAGAGAGAGCAACAAATTAGGGGACCGCCGTCCACCGAGTCGCCCACTTTGGTCTGCTCAGCTGCTGGTGCTGGCTTGATTGTTTTTTAAGCCCCCAACTAAGCCTTCAAGGCAGCGATGCCTGGAAGACGACGTTGGGGGCTTCAAACACCAAACTCTGTGTGGTGCCAAGGTGCGTCTGCCCTCAGGATTGTCGGAAAACTTTTTTCTTTCTTTTTACTTTATTGACAAATTGTCAAGTTTCCAATTGACTGAAGATATGTTATTGTTACATTATGTTGCTAATAAATGTTTAAAATGTTACAATGTAATGTGGTACATTGCGAACAAAGGTCAGATATTATATTACAGTCCCTCCAGCATTTTTTCAAATACGCCGCACTTTTGCCGCATATATTGCCGCATATATTGCCGATTTCCGCGCAAAATATGCGGGGCTTGCATGATTTCATAATCCCCGCATTTTCGTTGCAAAAAAAAAAAAAGTCCCATAATATATCTTAGCAGAAAGTTCAAAAATGTTGCGTTTACTTCACACTCTGTGAAGTAAACGCAACATTTTCCCCTGTTGCCATGGGAATGTTATGAAGTGACGTGAACATCATCGAAATTTGGAATTTAAGTGTATTATCAAATAGACTATGCAAACTTTCTTGGCAAAGATTGTTGGATGGACATCATACGTAACGATCAAAACATGGCCAACACCGGAGACAGAGAAGGCTACTAACGTCACGTTAAAACACCATTTTTAACACGTTTTCTTTTCGATAACATGTGTGACAGCAAATAGCAAGCAAGATTTAAATATGTTCTATTTTGGCGCTGTGTCTACCAGGGCCATCGGGGTCTGGAATTTCTCGTTTCTGTTTGCGTCCAGATCTCCACTTTCTAATTATAGGCTGACAGGTGTTACACCGAAATCTGTGACTCATCAGAAACTGTGACTTCAAACTAGAGGTGTGAATCTTCACTGACCTCCCGATTCGATTACGATTATCACGTCAGCGATTCAATTAAATTCGATATCTCGATGCATCACGATGCGTCAAATACATTTTTCTATTAAAGCCATGTAGGATATTTAATTCATAACTTTTCAAGCTTCAAAAACCAAACATTCTGCAGTGCTCTAATGCTAAATAAATTGGATGCATAAAACTACAGCACTGAGCACATGGCACTTCCTGAATGTGCAAAACATACCAGAGTATGTAAACAGAAATGTTGTTAGGCCTACATTAAATTGTAAACATAAATGATCGATTATGGCCCGGCCAATTATCGATGCAGCATCGTCCATGTCCACGATTCCATGCATCGATTATTTGATTCATTTCAACACCTCTACTTCAGACGGTACTGCTGAAGACTCTCTGACCGTGCATGATAAACAGGGGGTGAAGAAGAGTGCATAGAAGCGGCGGAATGTTAACATGAATGCATTACAGTGTAACACCGGCTCGGTTCAGGGTAGCCTGCTAGATTTCCGGCTCAGTTAGGGTGCAGATATCATGTGTTTGTATCTGAAATGGCTTTAAAGGGAATGATGTTATTGCAATGGCTGAAAAGGAGATGTGTAACCGTGTGCATTGTCTTTGGCGAACACGTACTTTAGGGTTACAGCTATATAACCTACGGTACATTATGAAAGTAAGTTATGACACAATCAGCACAAGAGCTCCGAGAGTAAACAGGCCTTTTCCTCAGATGCACCGTACGCTCTGTCCTTTATCTCGGCTAATGGCCGTGGCCCTCCCTACCATTATACTTGGGTTTCATCTGTTGTTTTCCCCACTTTTTAGATAACAGTTGTTCAGCCCTCCTCATGCTTCCATTTGTTCCACTTTGGAGGAAAAGCAGCCCCAGGCTTCACAGCGGAGCCTCGCTGCACTTCACCGCTCGGTCCAAACTAAAGTAGAGCAGCCAGCAGTGTTGTGCCGTGTTATGCATGCGCTCTAGTCCACGTCTACAGTTGCATATATTATGTTTGTATGTACTATCACTTTAAGAAGTTGATATTGTGAACATGCCTACACATCGAGCAGAGACACAGCAACATCACCTCTCATGTAGACTGAATGCTAATGGCCACCTGATGAATGGAATTCCAATAGGCACACCGTCAACGTTGCACTTTTGTGAATATGCGGATTTCATATCAGGAAATCATATGACTAGTGACAGGAGTATTTGGGCCTAACTTTCTTCCTATCCCTGCCAGTCTTCACAAGCCACATAACATTTTCATGAAGCTAAATATGTCTTTTAGCTGTGTATGTATTGTTAGCTAAAGTAAAACCGCCATTCATTTTGGCGTCACTTTGACAGTGAATAACTTTACATCTGAAGCGTTTAAAGACTCTATTTGTCCGTTGTTTATTTAGAAAGAAACACGACAATGTATAAAGGGCTCCATTACCTTGTACCTCACGTTATGGCTCCGTAGCAGACGTTTTTGTAAAAATAGGCTAACGATTGTGTCATAAACACGCAACTTTCTGTCGCACAGTAGAGGAATTACCGTACAGTACAGGAGAAGCTTGCAAGCAGTTTGGACTTACATTAGCTGTTTAGGTTTAATTACTAGTACTAAAAACTAGCATTTTAGTTAGCAATAATTAGCATGTGCCTATGTTATCTCCTTACATATACCTACGCTCTCCGTCTCTGTAAGATTGGGAATGATTGAGATTTCTCTCGGCACAGCTACCAGAAGACTTCACACTTTCAGACAGGTTGCTGACCTCACATCTACGTCTTTGAGTTCAGTTGGAGGCTGCTCAGTGACGCTCAGCCATCACCGGAAAAGTGACTTCTAATGTCCTTCACTGGTCTCCGTCCAAAGCGACGGGATCTGTTGGTCCATTCTTATATACTGTCTATGATTTCATGACACAGGCGCAGCATGTAAAGCGCTATCTTTAGTTAAAGAGATTCTTTGATAAAAGAAAACCACTTAGTGCTTAATAATATAAAAGTGCCAAACCGATCAAACAAGAATGTCTGAATTCAGCCAATGTCAAACCCTTGCTTCAACGCGAGGTCTTTTTTAACCCCTCTTTACATCACGGTGTGGTGTTAGATCTGCTTCATACTGACCCTAAAGCTTTCAGCATTAAGAATTCTTACGGCAGGTGAAGAGCCCTGAGTCCTGATTGCAGAGGTACGTTTGTAAATCTGTCCGGGGAGGGGGGGATGGATCGTTATTGGCGCGCTCTGATCTCCTCTCTACATCTAGTGTGGGACGTTCCAGTCACGGCTGACAGGAGAGCGGGATGGGATTGAGCTTAACGGGCCACCCGCTCAAACACACACACACACACACACACACACACACACACACACACACACACACACACACTCGAGGAATGAGCCTGAGTGGGCCTAATTATATGCACAAGTGCAAGTTCAGTGAGTTCACTGAGTAGAATTAACTTTCAGCATTGGCCTAGTTTTAAAAAAATCTTTCAGTGAACCGGAGCTGTGGCGATTTGAAAAGCTCGAGGCTGACATTTCTCGTTCAGGCCCATTAATTGTAATGAGAGCGCATTGAAATGTAAATGGATGGTTCCAACAACCAAAACCAAATGGAGGGAATCCCCTATCTATGTCGGCGCTGCGAGAGGAATCCACGGGAATGGTGCAGCCATCCCAACAGCGTCCATCATACAGTATCAGATGCAGCTCTATAATATATGATGATGCCAGTGTGATTGGAGAGCCACAGGCCAGCGGTGAATTAGAGCGTGCATAAAGAGCACAGCAGGGGAACAGTGACAGTGCCCAGAAGTTGCGTGCCATCTGTACCTAAATGTTTGAAATCATCGGCCCATTTCCATTAGTTTTCGATGAACTTTTGAACCTAACGTGTACAAAATCATCCGAGGACTCTGGTTGACTGGTCCCACGAAAGACTCTGTTGCGGCTAAGGAGTCCCTCATCCACATCCATCATGGCTGCACTATCCTGGCTGTCACCACACACTCACTTGGCAGTGCCTTGTGCTGCACATAATCAGTCCTTCCAGAAAAATTTGTTTTTTTTGTGATTGTAGCAGGCAAAATCCTTGATTACTGCGGCACGTTTTCTTAAAAAATGCGATGGAATATGCCGGATATTTAAACCATTTTATGCGATGAAATTGCGGGAACTTGCAAAAATTGCGGGAACTTGCTTGTTCGATGAAAAAGAGAAAAAGAAAAATGATTCCCCCAACACCCTGCTTTTCAATGATGTCCACGTCACTTCATAACGTCACTTCATAACGTCACTTCATAACGTTCCCATGGCAACAGGGGGAAAATGGCTGCTCTTGTGTGAAGTAAACGCAACATTTTTCAACTTTCTGCTAAGATATATGTGACTTTTTTCCAACGAAAATGCGGGGATTATGAAATCATGCAAGCCCCGCATATTTTGCGCGGAAATCTGCACTAATGCGGCGAAAGTGCGGCATATTTGAAAAAATTCTGCCCCTGCATAAATATGCGGACTTTGGCTGATCATGCATTGAATTATGCGATCGCATAATCACGTTTTTCTGGAGGGACTGCATTGTGTCCATATACTGTTATTCTACTTACTTACTGTTTGTGTGTGAAATCATGTGTTGACGCTGCAGACATTTCCAGCACTGGATTGTAACTATTATGCAAATGATGTTTGAATGTATGATCTTAAGGACTGTTAATAATCTGTTGGAAAAGTTAATCAAACAAATGTCTGTATCTATGTGTGTCCATGTGCTCTTCCTTCACTGTGTCACACACATATAGAGACAAATGTCTTTTGTCTCTGTATGTGTGAATCCATACAATATGTTGATCCAACTGTTAGAATAGCAGCCCTGTACTGTGGGAACAGCTAATATCAGTTTTGTTGGGACATCAATGATAGATGAATAGCCTACAGTAGCAACATGTAGCCTAACAAATGCACGCAGTAGTGCATGCCAGTTGCAGTACAGGTGGCTCCAGTGTACAGCTAATAGATTTATGGCGTGATATATAACTATCATTGTAGTGGAGGAGAACGCACCATATGCACATGGAAATTGCCTTTTATTTGCGACAGCATTCTTTATATATTAAAACAGCATCGGTCGAGTCATATGAAGCTGATCGTCATCGGAAGCCCATCTCTCAGTCTGGATCTTAGTGATGGATCAGACGGCAGACGGGGGACTGGGTGGGGGGGGACGGGGTGGGGGGGCATGCAGAGTGAACCCACCTCTACAAAATAGAAACAGGGCAGCAGGCTGACGCTGTCTTTGGTCGGGATCCCCTTCTCTCTCGCAGACATGGTCAGGCCTCTCAGTGTCGAAAGAGATCCAAGATGTGACTGAGGGTATAGACGGCCGAGCTCTCCGGGCGTCCTGCCGGGATCAGGAGCGCGCCATGCCTCCGTGCCGTGCCGAGCCGTGCCGTGCCGTGCTGAGCGGAGCGGGAAGCGGCTCAGTGTCCAGCCCAGGACTCCCGGTACACACAGACCCGCTAGAGCGGCCCTTTAGCTCTACTCGCGGGAAGCCCGGAGATCGGTTGTGTGCATGTCTTCCGATGAGCTGTCAGGTAGAGGACGGAGCCGCACGGACGGAGGGAGGGAGGGAGGGAGGGAGGGAGGAGAGGGAGAGGGAGCGCAGGCGCACTGGGGAGGGAGCAGTGGCGGTTCTAGGGCAAGGGTGGCCAGTGCTACTCCAATGAAGCCTCAACCCCCCAACCCCCATAAAGATGGGATATTGAGATCTCCACTTCTGAGCAGAATTTAAATTTTCCACGTCAAACGCTTCATTTTCTGCAAACATTTGTGTTGCAATTGTCTTCATTTATGTAAAGGACCTTATGGCGCCTATGTTCAACAGTGAGTGATGCAGCGCCACCATGTGGACACCAACAGGACCTTTCGCACATCTGGTCACACAAAAACTATATTTTCATGTACGCATCTTGCAATATTGACACAGCCGGGGCGGCTGTGGCTCAGTGGTAGAGCGGTTGTCTGCCAATCAGAAGGTTGGTGGTTTGATCCTTGGCCCTGCAGTCCCATGTCAAAGTGCCCTTGGGCAAGACACTGAACCCCAAGTTGCCCCTGAGTGTAAATGTGTGTGACTGATTATCTGATGAGCAGGTGGCACCTTGTACAGCAGCCTCGGCCACAGTGTACGAATGTGTGTGAATGGTGAATGGTTCCTGTACAATGTTAAAGCGCTTTTAGTAGTTGTTGAGACTAGAAAAGCGCTATATAAGAACAGTCCATTTAATGTTCAGTGTTTGCCAATTGTTTGATCTTTTTTGCCTAACACACGTTACAATATTCCAACTACATTTTAAAGTAACATTTAGAATGCAGCACTTTTACTTTTAGAGTATTTTTTTATAATACTTCAATTAAGGCTCTGAATATTTCTTAGGTCCCATATTCTGCTCATTTTCAGGTTCAGACTTGTATTTTAGGTTTTTGCTAGACCAGGGGGGTCCAACTCAACTTCACTGAGGGCCACACTGGAAAATAAGAATCACATCAAGGGCCAGACATGTATGGTTCAAATCATTGGTATGCTTTTATTTCATCGATAAAAGTCAAACATCTTTGACTGTTTCATTACATGTCTCATATATTCTTCTCACTGACAGCTTGGTCGAAATAAAGCCCCAAAAAAGTAACTTAGCCAATCAAAGATCAAAGCGCCAAAAAAAATCGGGAAAACGTTTGAAGAAAAAACGTGCCAAAATACGTTGGGGAATAAATGGCAAAAACATTTTTAAAAAAAGAGTCAAAAGTGTCAGCAAAAGATACAACAACTTCAGAAAAAGCCACAAAACGTTGAAAAAGCGACAATAATTAGTTGAGTCAAAATTTATTGTGGACCCAAATTGATCTGCGGGCCGGATCGAAATCTGCCAGGGGCCAGATTAGGCCTGCGGGCCTTGAGTTTGACACGTGTGTGCTAGAACATGTTTACAAGTTTAATGTTCAAAAACCACTTTGGTCACGTCAGTCTGAATGTACCAGCTGTACAGTATTTCCCCTCTGTCTAAACAGTCCGTTTTAGTCTCTTTAAGCCCCCATTCCGAGAAAAAAAAGCCCAGTCTGCAGTGATTGGTCGGGTCTTCCACATGTGCGCTCTCAGAGTCTCTGCACTGTCATTGCAGCCGGGGAATGACTACAACGGCACTTTCTACATATATATATATATACAGTACAGGCCAAAGGTTTGGACACACCTTCTCATTCAATGCGTTTCCTTTTTATTTTCATGACTATTTACATTGTAGATTCTCACTGAAAGCATCAAAATTATGAATGAACACATATGGAATTATGTACTTAACAAAAAAGTGTGAAATAACTGAAAACCTGTCTTATTTTTTAGATTCTTCAAAGTAGCCACCCTTTGCTTTTTTATTAATAAGGGACAAAATTCCACTAATTAACCCTGACAAAGCACACCTGTGAAGGTAAAACCATTTCAGGTGACTACCTCATGAAGCTCATTGAGAGAACACCAAGGGTTTGCAGAGTTATCAAAAAAAGCAAAGGGTGGCTACTTTGAAGAATCTAAAATATAAGACATGTTTTCAGTTATTTCACACTTTTTTGTTAAGTACATAATTCCATATGTGTTCATTCATAGTTTTGATGCCTTCAGTGAGCATCTACAATGTAAATAGTCATGAAAATAAAGAAACACATTGAATGAGAAGGTGTGTCCAAACTTTTGGCCTATACTGTACACAGTATATAGTATAGTTGTGACATCACAACCGTACAGAAGTCCTGGTTTAAAGACACTGTTTCTGAATACAGGCTGTGTGCATTTCTGTGTGGACTGAGCATTTTGATACTTTCACAGTGTTTATATAGCACCTCAACCTGCCTCTACAATCAAAGGAGGAAATGGAAATCTCCATACATCCCTAGGAGCGATGCCGCAGTTGGCTGTCTGGTAGTGAATTGCAGAGCTGGAATAATTACTTTTTGTCATTTCCAAACACAGTGCATAGTGTTTCTGTCGACAGTGCAAACACACAGATCCAAGTAGAACAAAGGAGAACTCCTGTGAACATCTGTGGGTTTTTCTGCAGTCAGCTGGAGATCACACACAACAACATGCTTGAATTTGCCAGATGTACGGGGGAGAGACGGAGCCAATATTGAGCTACCTTGCAGAACTTGTAGTCAGTTTGACTATTGCTGGTGTTACGTATACCAGTCGCTATGGTTATTCATAGGCGTAACTTACAGGAGGGTACATTTATCTTCTCTTTTTATTGCCTTTTTCGAAGTTTTTGGCGCTTTTTACAAAGTTTTTTTGTGCCTTTTCTGATATTTGTAGCCTTTTCATGTTGAATTGAAACAATTTTGTTGCTTTTTTTCTGAGGTTAATGTTGCTTTTTCAATGTTTTTGTCTCTTTTCGAGGTTATTGTCACTTTTTTTGCCTTAACACAGTAATTCTATTAAATTCCATTTAACACTGCAGACGGACTGCTCTGCTTTCTTTACAGTATGTTGGTAAATGCCTTTCTATATTGATAATTTGGTGACAAAATTTGAGTGAGTTAAGTTAGTTGGTAAAATGGTAATATAATAACCTAAACAGGTTAACCATGCAGCACAGTCATGAGACATAGGACTGTCAAACTATGAACATATTCAATCGACATAAGTACTAGTAAATATTTGTATTCATATGCCAGGTATACATAACATGTACACTCACATTCAAACCTATGGTTTCCAACTGTCAGTCCATACTGGCGTCTGGTATGAAAGATATGATGTGTTTTTACCAATCTATTTTGCAGTATACAATATTCTACAGTTATGATTGATCAGAGTGTATCTAATTTAGGGCCAAATTAATTCTAATGCTGATCAGGTCCCACACAGATATTTGTTAATATTTCATAATGTCTATGTAAAACGAGCAGCATCTGCGTTCAAAAGACCATACTTACATGTGGTAATTAACATTATGTGTGTGTGTGTGTGTGTGAAGCTATCATCACAGAGTCTTTGCTGCAGTGTGTGGTTTAACACCTCAGCTTTGACACACGAGCTGCTCGCCAACGTTTCCTCCCACTGCTCCATGACTGCTATCCTGGGAAATGGACACCACATGCACAGTCTGTGTGTGTGTGTGTGTGTGTGTGTGTGTGTGTGTGTGTGTGTGTGTGTGTGTGTGTGTGTGTGTGTGTGTGTGTGTGTGTGTGTGTGTGTGTGTGTGTGTGTGTGTGTGTGAGTGAGTGTGAGAGAATAGGAGTCTTGTTGCTGCTGCTGGAACAGACACAAATAGGGGCAATGCTGCCTTCACGGTCCACTCTAAGTTTCAACATCCAGCCACCAACTTTTTGTTAAGTTTTTAAGTTTTCTCAAAAATTGAAATGCTAATAATTAATCTAACATATTAGCAAATATAAATCAGCGTTTTTTGTGAAAAAAACAAACCACAATGATAGGTTTACTGGCCCAAGTTCATCCTAAGGATTCACTGTGCCACATGTCTTTTTTAACATCAAAACATGATTTGTAAAATTGTGGCAACAGTTATCATTCTATGCACTAAAAATTTAAGTATAAAGGCTTTAGACCGCCCAAAAAGTATTGTAGGTCCAGTTTAATAAGTAACTTGTATACAAAATGTTATACAATATATGTAGGCGGGGGTCCCTGCTCTGTTTCTCTCTCAGTTAAGGGGTCCTCAGACCAATGCTCCAAGACAAAAGACATTCTGTTGATGACAAATAATGTCAAACGTGAGTTACATTGGGAGAGAATTAAAAATGATTGTTATTATTACGAGATATCCTTCCACTTTAAAAGACATACTTATTGTCAGAAATGAACGGTTATCAATGCACAGTACACTAGTATTCATGTTAAATGATGCAGGCCCTGCAGTGGGTATCAGGCTGTGCCACAGTGTTGGAATGTAACTAAGTACATTTACTCCAATACTGTACTTAAGTACCAAATGTTGAGGTATTTGTACTTTACTTGAGTCTTTTCTTTTCATGACAGTTTCTACTTCTGCTCCGCTACATTTCAGAGAGAAATATTGTACTTTTTAATCCACTACATTCATCTGTTACAGCTTTAGTTACTAGTTACTTTACACATGAGATGATTAGACCATTAAACAGACAACTGGTTGGATCCTTTACACTTTCTACAATGGGAGGAGTAGGCTAATTTCCTCCTGAACAGGTAAGCATTAACTTCAGGCTAATTTATTACAGCTACTAGGGGCGGCCATTTTATGTCATTTCAACATTTGTGTACTCACTTTGAATTATATAGCTGGAGTACCAGAGTTGGTTACTCGCAAAAACAACTGAGACACAGCATTCAACTTTATGCAAATGAGCAGCGGGCGACTCAACACCCCACTTTGTTAAGATAAGATGAGATAAGATAAGCCTTTATTTCCTCCTATCAGAGAAATTTGTCTTGGGCAGTCGAGAACAATGATGCCACGTAACGCGTTACTAGGAACAAACCAGTAATCAGATTAAAGTTAGTTATCCAAGTCAGTGTGCATCACTATTTGTCATTTTCCTTAGTAAAAATATATATTTTTGCTTTCTTCTTGCGTCTCGGGGAGTGAAGTCACGTATGCGACAAGTCACGTTTTCAGCATGTGGACAGTTCATGTGTACCACGCAGCGACACAAACGTAAACAACAATGGAGGGAGGAGAGAGATGCGCGTTTTCTAGCTGGAAATACAGTCGCTATTTAGAGTTTGTGTCAGCTAAAGACGGCAGTATTAAAGTGATGGTTCGGAGTAATTTACCCTAGGGTCCTTTTTCACCATGACCTCGAGCCAAACACCCCCCCAGAAGCTTTTTTCACCTGGATCTAACATTGGACGAGTTAGCGTGGAGTAGCGCTATCAGCTGAATAGCTTAGCGCAGGGGCTAATGGACCCACATTTGTATCTCGTAAATGACCCCACTACTAATGCCCAAAATGATACCAAAGGTCTACACTAGTACAAATAGGTTATGGACTCATAAAACCATGGATTGGAAAGTTTGTAAGTACACCAGAAGTTTATGTACACTTGCCTGCTCTCTTCTGCTCTCTGTTGCTGCTACTGCTGCTGCCTGCAGTTAGACGAGTGCTTAGGGCTGTCTACAAATTACTACACCGAAAAGAGATACAACAAAAATAGTTATTCATTTAATGATTAAATAAGGTAATGTCTCCAAACTTACCTCCGTTATTACTTGTCTCCTGCTAGTTATATTACAGTACTTACTTTAAAAAAATAAGTTAAATTAAAAAATATTTTTGTTGCATCTCTTTTCGGTGTTGTAATTTGTAGACGGTCCCTAAGCACTCGTCTCACAGCAGCAACAACAACAGCAGAGAGCAGAAGCCAGCAGGCAAGTGTTATTTACATAAACTTCTGGTGTACTTACAAACTTTACAATCCATCGTTTTATGAGTCCATAACCTATTTGTACTAATGTAGACCTTTGGTATCATTTCGGGCATTTTTAGTGGGGTCATTTACGAGATACAAACGTGGGTCCATTAGCCCCTGCGCTAAGCTATTCAGCGGCAAACGCTACTCTACGCTAACTCGCACAATGTTAGACCCAGGTGAAAAAAGCTTCTGGGGGGGTGTTTGGCTCGAGGTCATGGTGCAAAGGACCCTAGGGTAAATTACTCCGAACCATCACTTTAAGGTCCGTTGTACACTCTGTGCTGGTGGCGACTACGTCAAATTTGAAGAAACATTTGGAGTCGCAGCGCTGCAGTCAAACTTACAGAGCAAGTCCCAGCCGGTGGAGCAAAGCAGAGAGCAGGAGGTCCCCCACCACCCAAACAACAAAAGCTGGACTTTGGTGCAAAACCAGTGAGTGAGGGAGAGTTGAAGAAGTTGGTTGGGCAGTAGGCCTATGTTGTAGAGGAAATGCTGCCCTTAAACACGGTTGACTCGCTCTCTTTCGTGCCATAATAAACCAGATCCTTACTACTGGCAACGCTGAGCTACCTCACAGCAAACCGGTTGGCATTTTTATGTTGAGGCTGTGGGGGTGTTGTCGGCAGCTGCTGAATGTAACTAATAAAGTAACTTGTAATCTAACTTCGTTACTTTTAAAATCAAGTAATCTGTAAAGTAACTAAACTACTTTTACAATCAATTAATCTGTAAAGTAACGAAGTTTCAAAGTAACTGTGGCAACACTGGTCGAGAATACCAAGGATGCTTTTTTTTGTTCTCTCAACTGCCCAAGTCAAAATTTCCTTCCTCTCCTGCACTGAAATAGTTTTTTCTTCTTCTATTACATGTACTTTATATCTTCTCTTTGTGCAAATAAACTAAACTAAACAAGAAGAGCTCTCATTGGCATTTTTTTTTTCTATTCAAACTCCATGTCCCTGTGCTTGTAATTTGTACAAAGTAACAATGATGCAGCTCTCGGAAGTTCACGCCTGCTGAGGTTTTAATTTTTTTCGTTGACTTTCACTTCATGTATTTACAGTGTATTGCTGGGCGACTTCTCTGTTTTACCTTACTTCACTCATGACTTGAAGGCAGCATCCACCTCAGCCTACCACGGACTGACCTGAGCCGCGCATGCGTCTGAGCAAAACCCTCGTGCATGCACCACCACCAAGGAGGATCCGGTAATTAAACCCAGCAAAGTGTGGAGGGAATAGCCGGGAGCTAGCGGAGCCGGTGTTAGCTGCACAGCAGGCAGCGGACATTGTCGCTGTGTGAACCCTGAACCGGTGCCGTGTGCTGCTGTTGTTTAGCCGGCTGAGACTCCAGAGAGGCTGCACAAACTCTTGGAGCTGTCCAAGGTAGGGAACTCTCCCGCTGCCCCCCGTCCACCGTCCCCCGGTGTGCTTCAGCTGTGTAGCCGCCTTGTCCGCACCGCTGAGCGGCTCACACGAGCAGGAAGCAGCGGTGTCCCACTCTGGAGCAGTGTCAGGGGGCTTCCGTTATTAACCTAGTCTGTCTGCGTCACCGTCATAAGAACACCTGTCTTTAGGGCATTGCTTATCGTTGAGCCTTAGCAAGGTGATAAAACTTACCCTACTAGAGTGATGTGACTTACCTGTGGGTACACACACACACACACACACACACACACACACACACACATCACATCTCTGATTACCCAGCAGCAGTGTCACGCTGATCACTTTTGGTGTGTGTGTTATCTCGATGCCATCCCAGGAAAGAGTAGAGTGCTGCATTTGCCAAAGCGAATGCAGCTTCTACGGTTACAGTTGGTTTTGTGCATTTAAAAGGAACACTCCGTTTATTTTACACATTAAGGTCACATGACTACTCAGCCTGTGAAAACAGTTGTAGGCTACACTAGCTCTGGTTCCATCCACTTGTCAATTGAATTATATGAAGTTCGGTAAAAAAACCCTCATGTGAATAAAGCTGGTGTAACAGCTTTAAAGCAAATAAAAACCTGTGCGTAATGACGTCACATGCTGTTTTGCGATTAAACTGGTATATCGAATAGATTTGAGACATTTTAATGAGTTTCCATTCATTTTCACACTGAATTGCACAACATTCAAGCAAACTTTTGCGAACAAAGTTTTGCTAGACAAAAGTAGTTGTTAATATTAGAAGCCGAGGAAGCTCCGATGGGCCCTTGGCCGAGGATCTGATCCAGCTCATCAAAAAGGTGGAACTTGCCTTTTATTTTCCCTCCGGCATTGCTGCGAGACAACTCTCTTTTTTGAGACAACTCTCTTTTTTGAGACAACTCTCTTTTTTTGAGACATGTATCTCCGTTGGAGCGCCTTCCATTTACTCCGGCGGACATCCCATGGCTTGTCGTAACCTTTGTTGGTCATTTCCTTCGCGAGTTCCTGATAAATTATGGCATTTCTTAGATTTTTGCTATCTAAAATAGCCGTTATATTTTGCTCGTAAATTAAATTCTAAAAGTCTCTTGTGTCCTCGTTCGTCCACTTACATCTGTCTTTGTTGACACCTGTCGTGTGGAAATGAACTAGAACTTCTTCTTCTTCGTTTTGTGGCGGGTTGCAACCATAAAATGACCTAAAACTTAATCGCAATTCATTAATTTATTTGGCAAATAACGTTTCCAGGGGTAGTTGTGTGTAATATCATTTGAATAAATATTGCAGTTAGCATAGTTGAAAGGTGTGATTTGTGTTATGTTTTTTGTTTGTTGTTATTCAATCTAACAGCTAAATGTTATTTATACATTTAAGTTATTGTTCAGTAAACGGTACCTTTTTTGTTAAAGAGTTGTCTGGGGTCAGTTATTCCAATACAGCACAATAGATTTGCAGGTTGAAAGTAGGGTGGTATATGACTAATCCAAAATAGGTCAACCTTCGTGGTAGCTACCTTAAAGAAATGAACCCAAACACTTCATCATTCCAGTCTAAAGTTACGCATTGCAGCTTGGGCATGTTGGTCTGTCAAGTCAAATATCCTACATGGCTTTAATAGAAAAATGCATTTTGAAGCATCGTGATGCATCAAGATATCGAATCGCTGACCTGATAATCGTAATCGAATCGGGAGATCAGTGAAGATTCACACCTCTATTTGATATGTGGTTTCCAGCATAATTTGTGGTCTATAATCACTCCTAAGAATTTGCTTTCATAGACTCTTTCTTTTTCCAGATTTTCTATCATGATATTTACTTCATGATTGATTTTTTTTGCTTCCAAATATCATGAACTTAGTTTTATTTAAATTCAAAGACAACTTATTAATATCAAACCATCTTTTTAAGACTTCCAGCTCTGTCTCCGCTGGATCCAAAAGCAGCCTCAGGTCATCAACAGAGCTAAATAAATTTGTATCCTCAGCAAACAACACATATTTCAACAATTTGGACACATTACAGATATCATTTATGTACAATATGAACAGCTTTGGACCGAGTACAGAGCCTAATGCTGTCTGTTATCCAGATAGTTACTAAGCCATTTGTGTCCTACACCTCTTATGCCATATTTGTCTAGTTGTGTCATTAATATTGCATGATCTATAGTATCAAATGCTTTTTTTAGGTCTATAAATAATCCTACTGTGAATTTCCTATTTTCAATTGCTGTCGATATCTCCTCTACTAATTCTATAAACGGTCATTGTGGTAGATCGTTTGGATCTGACGCCATATTGGTGATCACTCAATAATGTGTGTGTTTCAATGAAGTGGTCCATACTTAGAACAAAAAGTTCTAATATCTTCGAGGAACTGAGGAAGAAGAGAGATAGGTATGTACTTTGAAAAGGAGTGCATATCTCCATTTTTATAGATGGGTATGATTTTTGCTATTTTCATTTTGTTGGGAAATATGCCCATTTGGAATGATTGATACAGATATATGTTAATGGCTTTGCTATATCCTCTATAATATTTTTAATTATATTATTATTATTATTATTATTATTATTATTATTATTATTATAATTTACTACCTCAATTATCTGCTCTTCCTCAATTCTTGTCAGAAAGATGGTTTTGGCATGTTTGTTGATGTTATCTTCACATATATCATTCTTCACTTGCTCCACAATATCCTTTGCTAGATTATAGCCGACATTCACAAAATAATCATTAAATTCATTGACAATCTCTCTTGAACTGGTTATGTTTGTTTCATTATTTTTAAGCTGATTTTGCTTTGCCCTTTTTAATGATGCCGTTAAGCACTTTCCATGTGCCTTGTGCTTTTGTGTTGAACCAATAATTTATTATAATAATCCTTCTTGATGTACCTCATTATAGTTGTTCATTTGTTTTTATATAATTTATACTTATTTTCTGTATCCTTTGTTCTGTATTTTAAATAGTTTTTATGGAATAGATTTTTCTTTTTGCAGGCATTTTCTCATCCCCTAGTTTATCCAGGGCTTTTCTTCATATTGTTGCCTTCTTTGAGTTTGTATCGGGCAGTGATAATCATACAGGGTAGTGAGAGAAGACAGGAATTTATTGTAAGCTTTGTTTGGATCCTTATTTGAGTATACGTTATTCCAGCTTTGTGAATTGAAATCCTCTTTAAAAGACCTGGTGGCTTCTGGTGTTATCGGGCGAGTGACTATCATTGGGTGGGTATCAATATTTTTATGGATCTTGTTCTTACAGAAATTTTGTACAGTTGTAAAATTAGGGAGGTGGTCACTAATGTCATTGCTGAAAATATTATCTATTAACGTTGCAGTGTCCCTTGTTATTCTGGTTGGTTTTATTATGGTAGGAATAAGACCTAAACTTAGCCTACATTATGTCCAAAAAGTCTCTATTCTTTTTGTTGTCATTCAGTAGATCTGTGTTGAAAGCCTCACATACAAAAAACATCTTCCTGTCATTCATTTTACCGTACATTCCAATCATTTTTTCATTGAATAAGTTTAGACAGGATCCTGGAGTTCTATATATACAACTTATTATTATGTTCTTAGACTTTTCAACATCAAAATCATTATTTACATAGAGTGCAACCCCTCTTCCCATTTTGTTTATTCTGTTAGTAGAAATAGAGGGCTACAAAATATTCACCACATTTTTCCCCCTTCTTATCATTTAATCAGGTTTCAGGTACAGCAATTACACTAAACATGTCATATTGTCTCAGGTACTCCTTGATTTTTGTTTGTTATAGAGACTTCTGCTGTTGATGTGTATTATTGACAATGTTCCTTCCATAATGACATTTCTTTTGAACTGATCATCGGTATAATACTCACAGTTACAGTTCAGTCTCAGGATCTATGCCACTTTCCATTTCATGTATTTTATGTTCCGTGTAGTCAAATGTTTTCAAATTCATATTTCTCATGCTTATTTTGACAGATACCTGTATATTCCAATAATCCTATTGCTCCAAGGTCATCATCATTCACATCTCTAAATGGTAAAGAGATATCCATATCCAATCCCCTCATAACAGTCTGCCGTTGATGTAATTCCATAGAGATTGTCATGGCTGTACAAATGATTTCACAGTGTTCCATGGTGTCAGCAGACACAGGCAAAATTGCACAAAATTCGGGGTCATGTAATAATTTAAACGTGTTATCATAGATCTAATTGTCCTTTTGAAGCAGAGATATTTGTTCATCTGTATTTGTCCAAGTTGTTCAGCTCCCTTACCATGATGTTTTGCTTCTTCAGGTGATCCGTTAAGCTTTGTCCATACTTTACAGTTCCTTGTCCACATAGCTTGTATCTTGTTCTGCTTTTTTAGGGATTCGTGCCTGCCTTGTAATATCGGTATTTTTCTTGGTTAGGTGGTCATTCAGGAAGACATTTGTCCTCTGCAGCTTCCTGGCCTGTCGCAGTAGTTCCACTTTGGCTTTTCTATTTACAAAGCGTATTATAATGTTCGGTTTGGCGTTACTGTCCTTCCGAGGTATTGTGTGACATGCTGAGGTTGCGTTTGTTTGTATGTTAACACTGTGGCTTTCAAGAAACTGAATCACTTGTTTTTCCATGGACTCTAGCTCACTCGGTTTAGCGTCTTCACCTTTTTCCTTATCTTTCACTGGTTTGATGTTTTATCACAAGTCCACTAATCATCAAGTCATCCATTCAAGAATATTGTTCCATGTCATCTACTCGTCTCTCCAGGTTATTTTCTTATCCTTCTCCTGTTTGTCTGAGTTTGAGCTCCCGTACTTCCGCCATTAGCCCAAGTAGTTTTTTTTTGTTGGTTTGCCACTTCAACAGTGTAACCCCGACTGGAGCACACAGAGGGGAAATAACCATATTGGGTCTTTAGGGTTTAACATTGCTTTTATTGTCTTCTGAATAATCAATCAACATTTATTCATATAGCACTTTACAGCAACCAGCAGGTATCCAAAGTGCTTTACATCAGGAACCGAGAATAAAACAACATATCATACGATAAAAAGAATGAAACATACTGTAGAAAACTGTAAAATCAGAAACGTTTACATAGAAACAGGGGGAGAGAGAAATTGTCACACCACTACTACGTATTAAAATCCATTCAACAAACACTATCAACAAATAGGTTTTGAGTTTGGACCTAAAAAGAGCTACATCTGTAATCGTCCGAATATTAGGGGGTAACTTGTTCCAGAGTCTCGGGGCAGCAACTGCAAAAGCCTGATTACCCCCCCATTTATACCTTGACCTTGGGACTTCTAAAACCAGTTGATTTGAAGACCGGTTGAACTCACGCAGAGTTAAAATCTCGGACAAATACTCTGGGATCAGGCCATTTAAGGCCTTAAAATTGATTCTAAAACGCACAGGGAGCCAGAGAGAACGGGAGTGATGTGTCCATGTCTAGATTTATTTGTTAAAAAATATCGAGCAGCAGCATTTTGCACAAGTTGAAGTCGTGAGAAGTTTGATTCAGACCAACAAAGAGCATTATAGTAATCCAACCTTGAACTAATAAAAGCATGAATTGCCTTTTCTAGATCGTGCCTGTTAAAGAAGGGCTTAACTTTAGCCAGGAGACGGAGCTGGAAAGCGCTCATTCTAATAACATTGCTGATCTGCTTCTCAAATTTCCTGCTGCAATTAAATGTAACCCCCAAATTTTTGACAGCTGGCTTAGATTATGAAGCCAGAGCTCCCAAACTCAAAGCTGGACCGTTTGGCATGCATGAAGTACTGAAGATAATACACTCAGTTTTATCTTCATTCAAATTAAGAAACTTATGTGAAAGCCACAATATGATATCATTAATACAACTAAATAGGGCTTTAACGATACACCAAACCCACAATTCGGTTCGTATCATGATTTTTGACCCACGATACAAACCTCTTTTTTTAATTTATTTTTTGGGTGGAGGAGAGTTATATCCAGTACACGTAATACAACTTTTTTTCTGCCACGTGGCATCATTTTGTCATTGATTACATGCCACTTTGCAACACAGTAATACAACAGAGACCTTATTTATTGATATTGATTGATTTCAATATTGATTGATCCAGCACCAAAGATTCTTTTGTACCTTAAAATAATGTTTCCAAAATTTGGTTCATCAACTGGTAACAGGGTGAACGGCACTTCTGCATTCGCTTTGCGGCCCTCTATCGGCTATAACCGCACTATGCAAATTTGCCAGATCAGATAGCAGATCTAAGTTTGAATGATACATAAGAAACTGTAATGGACAATTCTGCTTCCAACCTGGAGGGGGACCGAAGAGGAAAAGTACTTTGGTGTTGCTTCAAGGTTAGCCTACTATAAAGGTGCTGGTTGACAAGTAGCTTATGCTAATGCTTGGTCTATAATGTTATCTAATTCTTGGTGGGTAACATAAGATTACAACATCGTTCATTTTTAGTATGATTATTTTGACCACGGTTAAAAACTCTGGGCTAACCCACAAATTCATCAGTAACGTTAACTGTATAGATATACGACTAATCTAATGGTAATTTAGCCAGCTAGCACCCCCCTGTCTGTCTGCCTCACTCTCCCAGTCAGGATGAGAGCTGACAACCACCCCGGAGACACATCCACAGTTGGCCCCCAGCCAGCTAGCAGCCAGCCACAATCATTACAGCAATCCAAACCCGGTCAGTGCTTAACTCCGGTGCTAAGGAGACGCTAACGGCAGTTTTTTGAACTGTCGGGAAACAGACCCAGGAACCCAGTCAGAACAGCGGCCATTCGTAACGTCACACCTCCGTTAGCATTACTGGTGTTCATGCCGAAGCTGTCTTTACAGTTAACTAAATTTACCCGACAAAAGGGGAATAAGGCACCAAAACGACTAATACTAATAGTAATTTAAAGATGTGGTAGCATTGGATCTGGATGGGAAGGATAACTCTGGGAGTCGGAAGAACAATGAAATGACTATGAATTGCCTATAATAGCCCCTAAAGGCAACACATACAGTATTAGGGAAACAGGATGGGGCCAAAAATTGAACCCTGAGGTACCCCACAAGAGAGAGGAGCAGGTGACGAGGAGAGGTCACCAATCATGACAGAGAAGCTCCAAATAGGAGCAAAACTATTTAAGTGCCGAGCCCCGGATGCCTTCACAATGATCAAGGCAAGAGAGGACTGCATGGTCCACTGCATTAAAAAGCCGCTGTGAGGTTCAAAAGCACTAAAACAGCAGGATTCCCAGCATCTACAGACAAGCCAATACCATTGTGTACTCTCAACAGTGCAGACTCAGTGCTGTGATGTGATCTGAAACCAGATTGAAGCTTTTCAAACACAGAGTTCTGTTGTAAAAAGGCTTGTAACTGTATGAAAATAACTTTTTCCAAAACCTTTGAAAGAAAAGGCAGATGAGAGACTGGTCTAAAATTGGACAACACTGTGGGGTCAAGATGAGGCTTCTTAAAGGTACTCTAAGCGAGGTCACGCGTTTTTTAGGCTACAACATTTTTTGTCACATACAGCAAACATCTCCTCACTATCTGCGAGCTGCCTGTTCCCTGAACACACTGTAAAAAAACGCGGTCTCTGTATACCGCCTAGGGTCCACACATGCCAACAAAAACAAAGTGGTCCATGGACCATGCAAACATACACAAACCGTGTTTTACTTAAAGGTCTTATAAAAAGTGTAAAAAGTGGGATTTCCATGTCTTCTTTGATTATAAATCAGGTGCAGATGCTATATAAATCAAAACATTCAATCCACAGAGAAATAGCCACAGCCTGTAGTATAACATTAATATTAGGGGTGGGAAAAAATAATGGATATTTGTCCTTACCCATGATTCACCTAAAGTTTCTTCGGTACCGCCGACGGCGACTACATCAAATACACGTTTCCAGCAAAACAGATCGAAAGCAGAAAATTCAGAAAATCCACGTTATGTTCTTTTTTACAGAGTAAATAAATGTCAGACTGACTGACCGACAATGCATACAGTGCATACTTCTTAGAAAACAGGTTTTAGAAATGTCTTTCCTTTTTTTTTTTATCTTTTCTAACTTGTCTCTCTTCTTCTTCTGCTGTTCATGCTTATAAGAAGAGGAAGTCAACATGCCACCAAAACAACTCGGGAGATCAGAGCGAAGGAAACTGTTCACGTCACTGGCAGGCGAGGTAAGATATAAGATATGTTTTCTAAGGACAGAAAAAGATGGAGGCCTTCATGGTTTAATGATCCTGACCCTTAATGTGCTGCTCAAAAACTGTTTATAACATGACATAACAGCAATGTTACCACCACCAGGTAATCCAGCCACGGAAATGAGAGCAGCATTATTTCTGTAGGTTTGATGATTGAACTGTCGAACATAGTGCTTTTAACAAAAACAGTATTCTGTCACCATCTAGTGGCAAAAGAGTTGAATCACACAATCCTCAAGTCACATTCACCTTCAGTTACTTTACCATTTACCACCTTTATTTTGAAAAATGTTTCCATGGCACTGTTAATCTGGGACTTAACGTCACATTGAAATGGAGCAGCTTTCATGATGTGATATAATGTGTCACATTCCTTAAATAGGTCTACGTGGAAATTTGCTCACTTAAGACTTGATAGCGCATTTGTATGCAGGCCTGTAACAATTATTACGTGATGTCTAATTGTCTAATTTTTTTTTTTTTTAATTATCACGGTTTCTTTGTTTAACCTGAATGAATTGATAACATTAGCTAAGGTCTTAAGGGGTGTGACTGGTAATTGTTGGTTTTGCTCAGATATGCCAAATTGTAATTTATATAAGGGATTATTGGTCGGACTATATATTTTTATAATTATTTCAATTGTCAGTTGTTGGCACTTGACCCTGAACACGTTCATAGCAACAAAAGTGACAAGGGGGGGTACAGTTAGAAACTATGTTTTATGATAATTAAGAGGCGTTGTTGTACCCGTTTTATTATATTATTATTATGACAGTGATATAAAGATGTATCCTGGGATTCATCAAAAACTTTAATTTGTTTAAAAAAGTCATACATTAATACATCTTTTTAAATTTGTCTGAGACAATTGTACTGTAATTTATTTCTGAGACAGTTAATTGCACAGCAAAATGTGGAATTGTTACAGCTCTATTTGTATGCTTTAAAAAAATAGTTAAAAGGCAGGAGTAGGCAATATGGACACAATCTTAAATTCAGAAATTTTCATATATCCACTCATGTGTTGGCCACAGTGCAATCAATGGCCTAAAACACCCAGAGCTATCAAAGGAACAGATACCACGGAATGGGATATGACCGAATACTGACACTTATAGATGTAAGTCATTGTAGAGTGAATACGAATGTACCTCGTAATGTTACCATTTCCTACCTAAAGTCCCCAACTGATCCTAGGTATCAGAATGATCCAGGGACATTTGAATGGATCAGTCAAACCGATCGAATGCCGATCCTTTCTTACCTGTACTCAACTGTGTTTTATTCACCTCAGCCGGCGCATGCAGTTAAGTTGTCAGTGAACTGAGCTCTGACACACAGACTGGCAAAATACACTGATTTATTAAGATTAGATACTAACGGATTTGTATTTGTTTTTGTCTATATATATTCTCTCTAGACTATGCTCCTGCAATACTGTAATAGACCCCTGGATGGGGCATGGCAGGGCCACTGGCTGCACTGCCGACATTTCTGTGTTGGAGTTAAGGAATGGTCAGCTAGAAAAAAAGCATGGAAAGCAGCCCTTTTCTTCAAAATTATAGCCCAAACTAAATAACCAAACATCATAGAGCACGAAGCTGTTGTAGATGCTGACTTCTGGTTCTGGATTTAGATAAACCATTTAACTCTGTGCTTTAATTATTTAAGAAGTAGGTTTGCAGTTACTGACATTGAGAAAATGAGGCTGGTGTTCTGAGGAGAGCAAATGTTGAACGTGAACTGAAACGTTACTCCGACTCATCCTTTGTGATATGTCTTCAGAAATGTCACCCGGCTCTATTTAAATATACATATTGCTCTCGAATAAAATGAAAATGCGACTTCTTTGTCATTTTCAACTTTTGAACGCAGCTCATTATTAATGCATGGCACCAAAGACGTGCTCGCTGTCTGAGAAAAGACGGCAGCGAGGCAGGGCAGTCAGAACACGGAGCGAGACAAACCGCATCAAATGAGAAGTATAGAAGCAGTAAGTAAGAACTCCTCATGCCTCCAGGCCGAGCCAATCAGGCTCCATTATCTCTACAGCGCTGCACACAGGACGTCAACACTCTCATCTTCCTTAGTTTGCCCTTATGTTCTATATTTCTTACTGTCAACCACATGTCATCATGTGAAGGAGTGATTCTAGGATCAGAGCTTTAGGGGTGCCTGGAACCCTTTTAACCTCATTTTTGAAAACATTATTCTGTGCTTTTAACATCATTTTGGACCATCTTGGTAGGGGAAACACTGAATTATGTAACTAGAAAGACCCCAACAATTCTGAGAAAACTTCCTTTAATGCTGAGCCACAGGGCCATCACTATAAAGGTGAAGTGGTATTACATATGAAATCAGATATTTATCCATGGAAAAAAGCAAATATTTCCAAAATGCAGTATCAATAACTATTGAAAATTAGAGATTTATGTGATTTTGACTAATGACTGACAAGCACTATTTTCTGAAAATGAAAACTCTGAATGTTTTTCTGAGTATTCTGGGCATCTGGATTCTGGGTTTAGTTTCACGTTGTTCTGATATTCCTGGAGCAGAACTCACTTTTTTGCTGAAGCACCCCTAAAAAGGGCTCAAATCGAATGTTTTAGTTTGTCTCTGCTTTCTTATTCTCCCCATCCTGTACCCCATTCAATCTTTTTCCTGCTGAGGAAACTTTCAAAACACCTCACAAATATATCTTTTCATTTTTAGCCATGCTCTATGAATGACAGTGTTCACTGTCCACCACTTTGGTCCGGACCGAATATCAGTTTGACATATCAACAACTAAAGGACGGGTTGCCATGACAATCTGTACAGACCTATTTGCTCGTAGAACCCATTCATCATTTTAATTAAAAAACAGGAATGTTGTGTGGACTAGGGTCTGGCTAGTCCACTAAGCATTCCTGGATAGGACAAAAACATCTGGCATTTCAGTTGTTACTGCAGTTTGTCTCATTGTGTGCATGCATTTTATATGTAGTTTAAGAACTCCGACAAAAGTCTTTTGTCTTCTTTTTCTTTTGGTAGTTAAAGTTAAATTGATTTCAACAGTGCAATTAAAAGGTAGTCAGTTAGTTAGTTTGTCCTCCGCCGAGTTGCAGGATTTCTATACAGTTTACGCGGATTCATGGAAGACTGGTAAGGCAGGAGACGTACAAGCAGCAGCATGAATAGGTGTATTGAACCACTGCAGATGAAGAAGGTTAAAACCTCCTGCTACATTAAGAAGGCCAATCACAGGGATTTGATGGTGAAAGCAGTGACTGCGTTTAGATCAAACACCGTGCCATGAAGGCAAATGTTTGCGTGCAGTGGGTTTATTATTCTGTGTGATTAATTGCAGTTAGTTGCATCATGTGCAGTGTAGGTACATATGTGGGTGTTTACTAGCCAGGGAAACCCTGATAAACTTACTGCAAATTTGAGATTTGCTGTCTGGCTAAGAGCCCATTCAAGCCCATTTCCAATTTTTCCAAATCAAGACACCAATCACAACCGTTGAGGCGGGCTTTACACGATGAAGATAGCGCAGTGAGGCAATGAGCTTTTGCGAAGCGCAGCAACCCGTTGATGCCGCTGTCGCTGCTACTTCACCCAGATCGTTGGTCTGATTGGTTGAAGGACTGTCCAATTGCATCCAGAGGCTTTTGAGCGGGGTCCGTCGGTGATGCCCCTTTGGAAATGGGCTGTGAATGAAGCTTGCCAAGACCCACTCTGTTACAACTGAGAAGGGTCTGGTTTCAACCAGGCTAGGTGTTTACAGGCAGGGATGCTCTTGTGAAAGATGTTATCAAGATGCACTGTGGGAAGTGTAGGTTTCATTCTTTTTGGAGCTTGACTCGTACTATGGACTGAAAGGATATCTCTGCATTCGTGGCACAGAGCCCAGAGAGGCCATTCTTTCCTTTTTTCTGCCTCTTGTGAGTCAACTTTATGGACGTACAATAAATAAATCACAAAATCGCTGTCACACTCTTTAATGAAAGTCTGCCAGTTAATGAGAAACCTTTTCATGGCTGTGGTATAATGAAGAGTATACAAGAACTGTGTGCCATTATGTGGGTCTTCTGTGACGTTGTGGCCTTTTTTAGCCCACGACCAGAGGCCATATTCGGTGCCTTCTTTGCTGTTAAATATCCCAAAATCACATCAAAGAAGTAGAACTTGAAAAGGCACATAGCAATACATCGTAAGCTGTTACAGTACAGTATTTTGTTGTCTTCGTCTTTCTTCCCGTCTCATTTTCTGCCTTCTCCCTTATCCTGAGAGAAACCTATGTTTTATGTGGAATAATTGCTGGAAATGCTTGGGAAAAGTGCAGCATCAGTGGGAGAGATTAGCAGGCAACGAGCTTTGGCGGTCATCATCATTCAGCTCATGCCATGTGTAAACTGATTTGAAGCTTCTGTAATTGTGTTGTCCATTGTGTGTCATTTATTATCACAGACAGTTCTGGCCTCATCAAGTGTCTGGCAAAAGCCCTTTTTAGAATACAAATTTGATTTCTGCTAAATCATATATCACAGAAACGTGCATACACAGCGTGGGTTGCCATGTTTACTGTGCTGAATGAATGATTCAGTTACAATGGGACGGACCACTTGTTGTTCAGGGATTCCTTGGCCCCTCAACAAACACAACCTCCCAGAACCCCCCTCCACCTGGAAGAACAGGACATGTTGTGCTGTCATGCACACACACACACACACACAAAAATAATATATATATATATATATATATATATATATATATATATATATATATATATTGTGTGTGCGCACACACACACACACACAAATATATACACACACACATACACACACACATATATATATATCTATCTCAGCACACCTGGAGCATGGTCCCGTAGGTATAATCACCCCCCCCCCACACACCTTCTGGGGCTGTGTCTGTATGTTAGCGAGCCTGTACGTGCACAAGCAGATGGATGAGATTTCTCATAGGTTGTTGTGTGAAGTTGTGTGTGCACTGTGTTTGATAAATAGAGATGTCCCTCCACACACATCCGAGACTCTGTATGCATGCCCTGCTTTTCACTCTGTTCATCCAGTCAGCAGCAGCACTGTGTTTTGAGCATTGTGTGTCTTTTTTTTAGTGGGTGTCCAACCTGGAACTATTGATACGTGGATTTATATATGAAGCATTTTATAGAGAAGGATCGGTGTGCAGATTTGCATGGGAGGACTGAACTACAGCTGTGATGAGGCCGGGCAAAGACAGAGCAGGGGGTGTTGGCTTTAAGAATCTCTGCAGCTATGATCTCAGGACAAATTCATCTCTGTGTCCCCGTCTCTTTCTATATTTAGACTTTTAAAGAGAGAAGGGACAGTTATGCAGAGGGAGAGAGAGAGCATTCATCTCGGTGGTTGTTCGGCCATGCAGTTAACTGGGTAAAAGTGACAAAGTGATTCGTCTTCATATCTGTGCAAATCAAATCATAAGTATAACGCATCACCCATTCTCCTCAACTGAAGTTTGCGTATGTGAGACTGGACTATAAAGCAGCGCTGCACTGCAACCCCCTCTGCTGTGATATTACCCAACCCCCCCCCACACACACACACACACACACACACTGTATCCTGTTGGGGCCTGTAGGATCTGGTGAATGTGTAGAGATTGACTTGTTATTAACAAATGGCTTTGTTTTTTCCTGAGAGGGGCTGGGAATCAATTAGTTTGGATTAGCTCTCTAATGCTTTGATTACATGACGGAGCACTGAGCACGCTGCCACCTTCTCTCTAGGAAGAGAGTGGCAGACGGCCGGCAGATGTGTGTTCTCTCATCAGCTAAGATCTGAGCAGCCTGACAGCAAACAGATATTGCCATGTTTGATTCTGTACCGACATGTTGTATATTTTTTAGTATTTGAAACAAATGTGTTCATCACAACATGGGGGTATTACTGCCTTGCGGTATGCCAATTTTTTGAGTGTGTAACGAAGAGCTTGGAAGAGGAAGCAGTCTGTGCAAGGCTGAGATGGTCTCCAAAATCTGAAAGCTGAAAAACCTGCATGAATGCGACTTTTTAAAGGGGCTGTACTCAAAATACTGGAAAAATAAAAATAAAAAATTGCACACAACTACAGTGGGAACATAATAATAAAACAGCATAACAAGTAAAGTGCGAGGACTGAAAGCAACAGATGAATGGAAAAAGTGATGCTGCTCTATGGATGAGCGTCTCATGTGTTTACCCCAGGTTGCTGAGCAGCTGAACGCTTCCTCTCCGATGTGGATTCTCATGGGTCTCTTTGCATCTGCTTCACGGCAAAAAAAAAACATTTGCCACAAACTGAGCAACTGAAGGGTTTCTCTCCTGTATGGACTTTTATGCATTGACCCGTGCATTTCTTTTTCCACTTCAAGGACATTTTTCTGGCCTTGCCTCCCCACGTTTCCCTGTAGCTATCAGCGCTCTCTGAACTGGAGCTTTTGTGGTCAGCCCCCTACACAATTAGCCTGGTCCTACCAGACTTTGGTCCAATTCATTTGTACAGAGAGTCTGGCCACTCTCCATTGACAAGTGTTAACTTCCTTGAAGGCGGGTGCTCTGTTGAAGTTTAAAACTATTGGATCTGCCCAGAGCCACTCTGGGTCTGCCATAACCAATCCCTAACGTTTGGTCGTTACGTATGTCATGCGCATGTGCAACAAGAGGTGAGACAGTTAAGGCTTATATTTAGCATTAGCATCGCTAGCGTTAGCTTTAGCCAACTCCTTCACCACTAACGGAGTGAGCTGGAAAATCTAACTTTTCCCGAACCCCGTGGGGAGGAGGGCCACGACATCATGGCCACCAACACAACTCAGCACAGACTGGTCTTGCTCGGGCTTTAACTTCTGGATATTTGGCGGCGTTGCCACAACGGACCAAATGGCTTCGCTCGCATCTTTCTGGCGCACATCCTCAACGTCATTGTTCTCAGCCACTCCCTCTGTTTGCTGATTGGACCGCCAAAACCTTTGGTCGAGAAAACACAAGACTATACCGCAAGGCAAGGCAAGGCAGCTTTATTTATATAGCACATTTCAGCAACAGGGCAATTCAAAGTGCTTTACATAAAACATTAAAGAGCAGTTAGAAAACAATTAAAAAACAATAATAAACAAATTAAAAACATTAAAAGACAAGAATAAAATTGATAGTGCAGTATGAGAATAAAAGTTACAGTGCAGTATAAGAAATTAAAGTTAATAAAATAGATTATTTAAAGAAAAGCAACATCAAAAAGATAGGTCTTTAGCTTAGATTTAAAAGAACAGAGTTGCAGCGGACCTACAGGTTTCTGGGAGTTTGTTCCAGATATGTGGAGCATAAAAACTGAACGCTGCTTCCCCCTGTTTAGTTCTGACTCTGGGGACAACAAGTAGACCTGTCCCAGACGACCTGAGAGGTCTGGGTGGGTCATAATGTAGTAGCAGATCAGAAATGTATTTTGGCCCTAAACCGTTTAGTGATTTATAAACCAGTAAAAGTATTTTGAAATCAATTCTTTGAGGCACTGGAAGCCAGCGTAGAGACTTCAGTACTGGAGTGATGTGATCCACTTTCTTGGTTTTAGTGAGGACTCGAGCAGCAGCGTTTTGAATCAGCTGCAGCTGTCTGATTGATTCTTTAGGGAGACCTGTAAAGACATCGTTACAGTAGTCAAGTCTACTGAAGATAAAAGCATGGACAAGTTTTTCCAGATCCTGCTGAGACATAAGCCCTTTAACCCTTGATATATTTTTAAGGTGATAATAGGCAGATTTTTTAATTATGTTAATGTGGTTTTTAAAATTTAGGTCTGAGTCCATGACTACACCAAGATTTCTTGCTTTGTCTGTTGTTTTTAACATTGTCGTTTGAAACTGAGCGCTGACTTTCAATCGTTCCTCTTTTGCTCCAAAAACAACCACCTCCGTTTTTTCTTCATTTAATTTAAGAAAGTTCTGGCACATCCAATCATTAATCTGTTCAATGCACATATTTAATTGTTGTATTGGGCTATAGTTCCCTGGCGATAAGGTTATGTAAATTTGTGTGTCATCCGCATAACTATGGTAACTTATTTTGTTGTTTTCCATAATCTGAGACAGTGGAAGCATGTAGATGTTGAACAGAAGAGGTCCCAGAACTGAGCCTTGGGGAACTCCGCACGTCATATTTGTATGCTCAGATGTATAATTACCTATAGACACAAAGTAGTCCCTATTCTTTAAATAGGATTCAAACCACTTTAGTACTGAGCCAGAAAGACCAACGCAGTTTTCCAATCGGTCAAGCAATATGTCATGGTCTATCGTATCAAATGCAGCACTGAGATCAAGTAATACTAAGACTGAAATTTTGCCACTATCTGTGTTTAAGTCGATGTCATTAAAGACTTTAACAAGAGCTGTCTCAGTGCTGTGGTGTGGTCGAAAACCTGACTGGAAGGCATCAAAACTGTTGTTTAGCGATAAGAAAAGGTTGAGTTGTTGAAAAAACACTTTTTCTATGATTTTATTTAAAAATGGAAGGTTTGATATTGGCCTATAGTTGCTCATTAGTGTCATGTCTAGATTGTTCTTTTTTAGGAGTGGCTTGATGACTGCCGTTTTCAGGGCCTGTGGGAAGATACCTGAGAGCAGAGACGTGTTTACAATCTGTAGAAGATCAGAAGCCAAACAATTCGAAACATTTTTGAAAACACCCGTTGGTAGAATATCAAGGCAACAGGAGGAGGTTTTCAGATGTTGTATAATGTCCTCCAGGTTTTTAAGGTTGATCGTATGAAATTGTACAAACCCAGACGGAGCACTGAAGGGAAATGAAAATTGAGCGGAAGTACGTAGGAGGGCGGAGCCAGGCACAATAGCACTTTCTTGATGAAACTCAATTCACAATGCTAAGCACAGAAATAATGAGGAAATATTAGTTTTAAGTTAGTCATCAGCCTACTTCCAACTTTGAAGAGAAATATTTCTGAGAAAATATGGTACAGTACTTCCAATTAAGTGAATATTGTCGGAAAGGGTTGCGCGTGACATATTTCTGATAATGCTTCACCTGCTGGCCTGCTGCTCGTCTGATTCTCAGCTCTTTCTCTCTCTGTTGTTGTCTCCTCCCTTTGGGAGGCGTTGTAGCCGACTGGAACCCCCCAACATTAACATTACATTAAAAGAATATGCATTCAAGTTTAACCAATTTGAACATTAGAAGTTTATCATCTCATAACAAAGACGTAAGGCAACTTCTATCAGTTACATCGGCTTGTTGTCTGCACTCTCTGCGCCGCAGACACAACGCCGACTGCCTGGATGCCGAAACTTTCAAACAAAGATGGCGCGGCCGCTCACCAGTGTCTGTCCAGAGAGTCTCGGAGCTTGCCAGCCCTTGGCAACAAGTAAAAAAGGTCCGTCTTTCTTAGTCATCTGTTTTTTACAGAAAGAGATTACTCCAACTCCCCACACTTCTTCTGTGATTCCGCCAGGAAACCATTTTACAGGCTGTTATTCCCCGGAGCCGACATCATCAAAGATCCTCTACACTAAAGATGTCACATTTCAAGCAGCGCCAATGGTATGAAACGGTCTTCACTTCCTGTCTCCTAAAGGGGCGTGGCTTCGTTTGAAAGTGTCGTAAACGTCCGTGTGGATGGATGAAAAGTTATATTTCAATAATTTATTAATATGTTCTTTTGCTAACGTTAGATATTTACACAGCTGAAAGACATATTTAACATCCCAGAGATTAGTTTTGTTGGGGCGTTCACGAACGTTAGCTGACGTTAGCCAGCTCTCGCGAGAGTTTGGTCCTGAGACAGAAACAGGTCTGAAACTAAGTTTAATTAACGTAACTTAATTTTCTCCTAATGTGTCCGTCCGAAAAATGCCATTTCAGTGTCAGAATGTTCTGGAGATATGAGCTTGTTGAAAAATTGCTCCAATATTTACTTTTACCAATGAACACATAACCTGTGTTCACCTTCACTTCTCCCGTTGGAATCAACACACTCAGTCTCCTAAAGAGGCGGAGCCCACGTGACACAGATTCAGGAAACTACTCTGAGTTGGAGCGTCTCGGATCTAAACCGTCTCTGATGTGGGTAAACACAGGAGAAAATCAAAGATTGATTAATAACCGCAAAAGGTGTCACTTAGTTTAGTTTTTGTTGTCCAGCAGGGAACTTGAGACTGTTGATTCTTTGGTTGGGGGGTTTGCTGGGACCCTAAAGAGAACTGTTTTGGTGTTGAGAGAAAAGACTCATTTACTGCACTAAGTTACATTTTATAACTTTAAGACATATTTTGGTTACTTTTTAACTTAGTTATTTTTGAAAAAAAACAAAAAACGTCAGGAACCATAAGATCCACCACATCTCTA
>NC_041352.1:4722338-4882338 GCF_004354835.1 Perca flavescens
ACATTTGGACTCGTCATAGTAGGAAAAGCACAGCTGAAAGTGATAACCTTTTATGATGGCTGAATTCCATCAAGTGTCCCAGTAAGCTATTTCAGTGAGTCAGCATGCACAATACCAGGGCCTCTCCTAAGTGGAATGCAGCCATCATTAATGGTTTTGAATAGACCTGTGCTTTTCCTACTATGACATGTCAACATGTCTGACGTCTATAGGGTTGTGCAGTAAATGACATTTTTACAATATCTGTGGTGCCTAATGTTCTGGGTGCGCATATATGCAGGGTGCAATTTTTGATAATTTACAACAAAACCTGCAAGAATTAAATATCTAAATAACTTCCAATACCACCATGGATATAGAGCCACTTGGCTAGCCCATACCAAAACACTTCCAATATTAACGTCAATATCCACTGGAAAATAATCTGAAAGTGAAATAGCACAACGTGGTGTCAACATAAAACACAGCGTGTTCAAGCCCGAGAGCAGAGTTCACTTTGTGACAAAAACAAGACCTTCACCCAGGAAACGCTCATAAGTTCCTCAGGACTGTTTTTAATCCAAACCACCATCTTTTTCCTAAACTTAACTAGTCGTTTTGGTGCCTAAACTTAACTGTTATCGCAGCATGACGCTCACTTTTTCTGGCTAAACTCCACTGCCATGGCTCCTGAAAGGACCGTCATCAAAGGCGTCCCGGAGCTCTGTAGAAGCTAAATACAACCAGCAACTGATGCTCGGATTTGATTATTACAATGCTTTATTTAGTTTATAATACTTCTATTTTACATATATAATGATCTATTGGTGAAGTAGCATTGATCACTTTGAGGGGGGGGAATACACAGGGATATGTAGAGCAGAAAGGGGGAAATCCCATGCACCCCCCCCCCAGAAAATCGCACCCTGCGTATATGTATACATTAATGTCAGCAGTAACTCCAAATGTTATGGTGTTTGCCAGATACTGAGTGTTTTGTTGTTCTTTCAGTTTGGCTTACCTTATGCTTACCGGATAAAAGGGCTTCAGGAGAAAGGGGAGAGGGATGAAGGGTTGTGGCAACTTGCTGAGAGGTTGCCGTTTTATGTTTGTTTTTAATTTAATGTTGTTGTTGTATTTCCCTGTAAAATCCCTGTGTAAAAGTGTTGGGCGCCCCACATCATCAGCCTTTGCATGAGGTGGTAGTGTGACAACCCTTAATTATCAAGTCCACCTTAAAACTTGACATAAGCTAAGTTTCCATCCACTTGTCAATTGAATTATCTGAAGTTCGGTAAAAAAAACTCACGCGAATAAAGCTGGTGAAAGTGTTTCCATCCAACAGCTTTAAATCGAATAAAAACCTGTGCGTAATGACGTCACATGCTGTTTTGCGATTAAATTGGTATATCAAATAGATTTGAGACATTTTAAGGTGTTTTCATTCATTTTCACACTGAATCGCACAACATTCAAGCAAACATTTGCGAACAAAGTTTTGCTAGACAAAAGTAGTTGTTAATATTAGAAGCCAAGGAAGCTCCGATGGGCCTTTGGCTGAGGATCTGATCCAGCTCATCAAAAAGGTGGGTCTTGCCTTTTATTTTCCCTCCGGCACCGCTGCGAGACAACTCTCTTTTTTGAGACAACTCTCTTTTTTGAGACGACTCTCTTTTTTTGAGACATGTATCACTGTTTGAGCGCCTTCCATTTACTCCGGCGGACGTCCCACGGCTTGTCGTAACCTTTGTTGGTCATTTCCTTCGCGAGTTCCTGATAAATTATGGCATTTCTTAGATTTTTGTTATGTTTTGCTCGTAAATTAAATTCAAAAAGTCTCTTGTCTCCTCGTTCGTCCACTTCCATCTGTCTTTGTTGACACCTGTTATGTGTGCAAACAGAGCGGAAATACTGGGCGGAAATGAACTAAAACTTATTCTTCGTTTTGTGGCAGGTTGCAACCATAAAATGACCTAAAACTTAATCGCAATTCATTCATTTATTCGGCAAATAACGTTTTCATCAACGTTTATCACATAAGCCGTATATCGATCAAGAGAAAATCCGATGAGACCGAACATATTTCCTTTGAGTCGATATTCATGAAATTCTATCGAATTTTTCATTCAATATCATGTAATTTGGATAAAAACGTGTGGATGCAAACATAGTTATTGATTGTTTCCCGTGATTCTCAGTTTCTGTTTACCTGAGATAGAGAGAAAGACAGGGAGAAAAGAGAGAGTGTGATAATGAGTGGCACAGGTAAAGCTTCATAAATGGTGACACAGAGGCTGTCGGGGGGTGGGGTCCTTCTTATGAAGAGTTGGCAGATAAGTACCAGCTGTTAAAGAGGTTTTATCCAGACGCTGGATGTTTGTTGGTCCGATGGAAGGGACTGGAGGTGCATTGGCTTTGTATCGCAGACAGCCAGGTGCTCAGAGAGAGGATTAACCCCGGCTATCTGCATCATCTGCAGGAAGCAGGAACACATTTACTCAATGGACGGCAGTTTGTATTGGAAATCATTCTTTTGCTGTATGAATGTGAAATGTATGTACACTCTAAACGGTTGACCTGTTATTACTTACCAGATGGGGTTCAGTCGTAGACGTGACGTCACCCATACGCTTCTGAAAAGCCAAAATGAATGTCAAAGTGGGCCCACCCGTTCTCACTCAACTCGTCAAATACTGACGCGTGGTCAGCGGATCTCAGCGTCAGACACCGATGCAAAATGGGTCAAACAACATTGGACTTTCACCCAGGAGACAGGGGTTCATGTTCACTCTTGGTTTGAGCAGAGAAACTGAGTATATGTTCAGACATCTGTATCCTAAACACAGTGAAACCCAACCTTTTCTTATTCCCAACTGGTCAAATACTGACACTTGGTCAGTGGCTCTCAGTGTCAGATACAGATGCAAAAATCCCCCTTCAGCGTCTGTATGGAACCCACCGGGCAGAGCAGCAGCTCAACCACGACGCTGTAAGATGATGTAGTATGAAGAGCAACAACTGTCTCGTTCTTGTCACGCATGTCACTTAAACGTACTGCAATGGAGTCCTGTCTGGGGTCCCCAGCAAAACCCTAGACAAGCTCCAGTATGTTCAAAACTCTGCCGCCAGGGTCCTCACCCACACAAAAACCTGGCAGCCCATCACCCCAACACTCATCCACTTTCAATGGCTGCCAATTAAGTCCACGTTCACAGATAAAATCCTGGCCCCACTGTACCTCTCCGACCTCCTCCATCCATACACCCCACCCCGAAACCTTTTCGGTCCTCAGATGCTGGCCTGCTCTCCATTCCCCACACCAGACTCTGTAGCTTCCGTGACAGAGCCTTTAGTGTTGCAGCCCCATCCCTCTGGAACACCCTCCCTGCAGATATCCAAGATGTTACATCCCTGGACATATTTAAAAAAAACTCCTGAAACACCTCTTGTTGATCACAGCCCACCACCTCCTTTAGCTTAGCCACAGTAATTCTTTAAAGTGTCCTTGGGTTTCTTTAAAGGCGCTATATAAATAAGTTATTTTTATTACTACATTTTGTAACCCCACCCACCATCTTTTCCTAAACCTATCCTAACCGTTCTTGTTCCGCATGTAAGTTAAACGCGAGTGCCGACCCAGAGCGTCAAAAAGTGACTCCAAGAGGCCTGATCAAGCGTGTCTAGAATTGATGCTAAAGGAGACTTTTTGCGTCAATAACAAACACCAACAATACCTGACCAATAGTCACTTTTTGACGCGCTGGGAGTGAGAATGTGTTGAGTGGGCGGCCCACGGTGGCTCCGGACGTCAAATGTTGGCAGTGCCTGATGCCGGCTAACTGAAAAATAGGCAAAGAGGTGGAGCATGGATGGAGCCGGCAGTCTATGCTCGCCTCCTGTGATGGCAACTGGTCTTAATGGTTGTCCTAAAGGTTGAACTTAGCTTAGCGAGTTTTTGTACCAGGCTGTAAGCATGTTTATTCTGCTGTAAAGTTGGACATTTTAACATGGAGGTCTGTGGGGATCGACTCCGTTTGGAGCCTGCCTCAAGTGGCCACTGGATGAAGTGCTATCTACTGCGCATATTGTTGTACTTTGCTTTTCTTCTGTCTGTCTTCTTCTGTGTTTGCCTCTCACGTACTGCTGTGCATTGAACCCAACCACCTACGCTCTCACCACAAGGAGAAACAAAGAGGGTTGCTGTGAGTCACTCTACAACTTATTATCTATCTTTTTTTTATTATTTGTTCTTTAAGCAGCCTTAGTTTGATTAGAATAGAAAGTTTGACTCTGTTGCCAGGCAGTGTGTAAATCTATTTTGTAAAAGTGTGTTTGGGGTGAGCGATGATATTTCAGTCAGTGTGGAGGTTTTCAGTTGAAGTGCAAATAGAAAAAACTTTTCTCAGGTGAGAAACTTGGATCCCTCCAATGTACTCAACTCCTGGCAGCGTGAGAAAACAGCCTTGTTAGAGCTTGGTGACAGTGGCTTCTGACCTGCGATTGTTATTTTAAAGGGTGCTGAGACTCTAAAGATTGTAAAGTTTTATAATGCCTGCATCTTCACTGGCACTGCAGGCAGCCATATCTGTATCATGAAAATCAATTCACTCACACTTGAAAAACTTCAAGTACATTATTGTTGCATGGTAATGCAGTTTAAAAAGTGGTTAAAGTATTATCCCTCATATCAATACTGTGAAGAATGAATGCAGTCTTCACTGTCATGGATTACCCAACTTAAGGAAGTTGCAACTGTCGGCTAATTTATTTGCATACAAAAATACATGGAAATTAGTAGATGGCTGTTACTTCAGAAGAAGAAGAAGAAGAAGAAGAGATATCAAAAAGATACATAGACCTTTTAAAACCGTCAAACTGAACACATTTACACTGACAGTGGCGGTACACATATGTGTGTGTGGATCTCGATTGGCAGTAGCCCCGTCCGACAGATAGGTAGCTACGTGATTTAGGAAGTAATTCACTGTCAGCATGAAATTGGTTCTGACGCAGGCTTCGGAAACTATGACATTAAACTTTTTGTCTGACCTCCACAGTCCAGCCCAATTTGGCGAGACTTGCTAGCTCATGATTATAAGTCAACAAACTTGCAAACCAGTCTATGTTGTGCAATGCAATCAGACACAATGCATAATTTAATACAAATGTGAAACATAAAATTGTGAAAGTGGACTTTCAACCAGAGAAGGGATACAGTGTGTGTAAAACATAATTGGCACACCACAGGCATACTTCCCAGACTGTAGCAGTGTTGGCATACTGCGCAGTATGTATTTGGGGTAAATTAAGTCCAGATTGATTTCATGGAGCATACGATTTATCCACAGAAGTGGTTAAAGAGTAAAATTCTTTACAAACATGACGTGTTACCTGTGAATGCAACTGCAATGATGGCAGTTTGTTGTGAAAGTTACTTCATAACTGAACTTAACGGGACACAGTACACACTTTTTCACTTGTGCTAATGCTTAGAATAGTTCAATCAGCTTTAGTATGATACACATTTATTTTTCATCTTGAAGTATATCGGCCTAAGTATGTGTGTGTGTGTGTGTGGGTCTGTGTGGGTGGTCAGGCAGAGCAGCACACATCATCATTTAATGATGGCTTAGCAAACGGTACATGTACACTCGACAAAGATGAATGATGCTCCCGGCTGGTCGAAATTGTTGCATGACGCCTCACTCTCTGCCTCTCTCTCCCTCTGCCTCTCTCTGTGTCTTTCTGAAGTCTACAGTCTACTGAAGTCAGTAAGCTGAAGCATCTGGGGTCCATTGGGGGCGAGCGAGGCAGAGAGCAGAGCTATAGGGGCCAGCTCTTTGATTTTCCTGTCACGGCTGCTTATAATGATTAATGTCTGGACTTTGGGGCCACTCTGTGTGATTATGTGGCTCCTGCTCCTCTTGCTCTGCAAATACACAATCATGCACAGATACTGGCGCATGATTGTTTCACCAAGTTCCGAATCGAACAAGAAAATCTGTTTGTCCACACGCGCCTATTAGCAGGATGACATCATGAATATCAGCAGGATGACCTCATGCGAACACTTACACACCACTAGGATTAGTAATAGTTTGGGTTTTATTCCGATCCATTTTAGGATACCCATCCTAAAATTATATTTTTGAAAACGACCTTATTTATTGCCATATGGTCAATTTAAATATTACTTAACCAGTCAGTTGCTGTTAACCAACAAAAATAAGAACCACGAGATGGTACAAGGGAACTTTAACCCTTTCTCCAGGTGCACCTGAACACGCAGCATTGCGTCCCGTCGGTTTTGTTTCTCTGGCAGTGTCCACGGTGTCTCAAAGGTCAGCCAGTCTCCTCTGTGTGTTTAGCTGCAGACCGTTGAACGTCCCGCTATTGGAATCGTTTCCAGTGAAATACAGACACACATTGGACCGTTTTAGCTGTCAGCATTTTAACCATGTTAAAGCTAGATGCTAGCTAAAAGTAGGCTAACGTTACCTGCTGCGTTTAGCATTAACTAGCGTCACATGCAGCGATGCTTCCATTTCCCGCACCAGAGGGCAGCGCAGGCATTTGAGTGGCTCCAAAATCTGTGCTGTCGTTTGGTCCGGTAGATACTGGCCATTCTGGAACCAGTGCCATATTGGTTATATACTGTATAGCAGAGATGTTGACCCCATATGAGTCAAGCCTTAGATCCTCAGGTGGGTGCTTCTGGTCATTCCAAATCTAAAGGTTTGCCATCAGGACCCCTCCACTTTGGAACATTCTGCCTGAGATCAGAGTCACAGAATCAGTGAATTTGTTAAATCACTTCTTTTAACTTCATTTTTTTTTTTAGACTTGCCAGTCTTTCCCAAAACATAGACTAATTTGTGGCGGTGCGCCATGCAATCAACACCGGCCGCCACTTATTGGTTTTGTTATTAATTTTTTTTTTTTTTACGCTATTTAAAACATGCAGCGTATTTGTTCAGCTGCATTTTCCTTTTACACTGATAATCTATGGGAACCACTGCATGCTTTCTTTTTAGTAATTTTATTTTACTCATTGGTTTTATTGCTTTGACCCGTTTTATTTACAAATGTTTTTTAATCTTCTCTCTACTCTGTGTTGCATTTTTTTTGTCTTCTTGTTTTTATTTCCCCCACATTATGTGTTGCTGTTGTTCAGCCCACTGTGCTCTGTGTTGATATATTAACCTGGATATCCCTTTGGAAGCTCTGTTTCAAAGGTGCTATATAAATAGAGTTAATATTATCATTTACATTTTTTTATTTATTAATACCAACGCTGGGGTCCTGTGTCATGTGTGGTAGGTCCAAACCAGAGTAGGCCTATATCAGCCACAGTACCTTTACAACACTGACTACAGCATGTGCAGTGGAAAGAATATGTAATGTGAGAGAGCTGCTGCCTGAGCAAACAGCCGGGAGCACCAGGGCACTGCAGGAAATGCATACAAATAAATCCAACAGGTCAAGTTAAATCAATATGTGTGCACATGAGCTGCTCTCTCTCTCTCTTAAAGCCTGAAACCAGGGAAGTAAGTCTCAAACTTGTGATGTCAGCAGGTAGAAGGGCTGAACCTCAGTTCTCTTATTTGATATCTCCCAACTTGACCCGGAATTAGTTCTGGTCCTCCTTCTTGAAGGCCATCTCAAAGCTCTTATTCCTGCCATCATATGATCATATGATTGGCCCACATTTGTGTCTTTCATGTGAACACTGGTCCCTCACATCCTCGGTCTCTGACTGACCGGTCCACAGAGCGCATTTAAGTCCCGACCGGACAAAAACTCCACAAAGTGCATGTAGCTAGCTAAAAACAGAAGATTTAAGCATGTCAAATGATTATTTTAGCAACCTTTGTAGCGTTGTTCATGTTCACTAATATTTGTGGACTGTCTTAGACCATGAATAACACATATGAATTTTTAAAATTAATGTCATTTCTGTCTTGTGACACCTTAAATGCATTTAATGGTAGCTGACCTTTCTAGGCTTTTATAAACACTGTTGAGCTTTTCCCACTGTGTGTACAGTGAGATCATTTAGTGGAGCCACAGATATCCTTCGTCTGTCTTTCATATGACACAAGGACTGTTTAACCCTTTTGTGGTGTTCGTGTCTGTGGGACCCATTTTCAATGTTTGCTAAAAGAAAAATTATCCTATTTATTATTTCTACTAACTCAGACTCATTGGTCTTGACTCATTTTATGTGAAGAACATAAAAAATAACTTATTTTCAGTGACTGCACATGGTACACCCCCCCCTACACATAACTATTACATATGAGGAAATTATCATATGATCAGAACTGTGATCTCACAGGGTTAAATTGCACATATGACCCATAAATGATGTATATATCATTGGTAATTGAGCTAAAAAAAAGTAAGTATTTGTATATAAATTGTTATGGCTGTATTGATTTAAAAGCCTAATAATGTGGTGGGTCCACCAGACCCGGGAACATTGGCTGTGTAACAAAAATATGAACACCACACAAGGGTTAAGGGTATGTTGCCTTTTCATATTAATTGGACTTTAAAGACTTTTCATATGTGTAGAGGAGCTGAACTGCATAGTAATTGTATTATTTTGTCTGCAACCCATGCTAAAGGATGCATGTTCACTCAGGGCTGGTTCCTAGATGATTAGGGCTTTGAGGCCGCCACTAATGGTCTAAAGTTTCAGAGGTTTTTCCACCCTCACAAGTAAAAAGAAAGGAACTATTAAATATGTAACATTTTGGAGCATTTTGCTTGAGAACGTCACACAATTCTAGTCTCTTTATGTCCTTTCCCCCAAACATTTCAGTCTAATTCACATGTCAGATTGTGGACACGACTTGTAAACAGCACTGTGACCAGCTATCTGATACATTTCAATCCAGCGACAAAGCTCTGTATGGCTGAACTGTGCTGTCTCATTGTGACTGACAAAGGCTCGGCCAGCAGTGCGCCCGTCTTTTCAGAACGCCTGCGATAGTGATCAGCGGTAGTCAGCCATGCCTCTCTGGCTGTGAATACAGCACTATTTGATCTGGCATTAGCAGCTTTCAGTCTTTAATATGAAGGATTATCTCCTCTTCACTTGGATGTTACGCTCTTGACCTCCCCTGATCAGTGAGAGTCAGAGAGATGGAGGAAGAAAGGAGGACAGAGAGAGGGGTGGGGGTAGAGGATGGAGGAAGGAAATCAAGGACAAAGAGAATGAGAAAGACGAGGGAGAGCTGACTGGAAAGGTGGGAGGAGAGAGTGGTAGAGGTAATTAAGGATGAGATTAAGAAAAGAGGAGAGGAAGGAGGGGTGCATGGTGATGAGACAAACCAGGCACTTCTTAAAGAAAAAGATGATTAAAAAAAAACTGCTCTGCCTTTCCAACATGTCATTTTAACTCAATGGTTTGTCATCATGTGCCCATGAGCCTGCAGCTTTCCACTCCACTGTTTCCACTGATTAGTCCTGTGTGGATGAAGCTGACTTTGAACTCAGCAGCTGCACTGGTTGCTTGGAATGACAACTCATGAGCCTCAGCTACTGATACTATGAAGATAGTCTATATCCACGACGTTCCACTACCGGGATTGCTCGATTCCGCTGGAAATTCGGCCGGATGTTCCTCTTTTCTTCTTTCAGACGGATTTTCGCCTTCCTCCACACTCCGGTGGATTTCTGAGGACTATGGTTAACTGCTCCTCAGATCTCTGCAGGGTAAATCCAGACAGCTAGCTAGACTACCTGTCCAATCTGAGTTTTCTGTTACACGACTAAAACAACTTTTGAACGTACACCATGTTGCACCAAAACAAGTTCCTTCCTGAGGCTATTTTGCAGAGAGTCAGGTCAGGGCAGAACATACATACATACATGATTATAACATACATACCATAAACAACAAATATAAGAATGCAAAAACTGAGTCAATGAAGCAATCACCTGATTCCACAGAAATAAAGAAAAGCCAAAACACCCCTGCCCTATGACAACTAACTGTACAAGAAACACACACACACACACACACACACACACACACACAATGCATGCTGGATGTCTGGACACATCTGCAGATGCTTGCGAGGGATGGATCTGACATGCAGCTGTATTACAAGAGAGGACATAAGGTGTGATGTGGATAAGAACGTGTGGCCTAATGTATAGCATGAATGCAACCAAAATATGGTTGCATTCATGCATTTTGGATGTGAGATTAACTGTAACTCTGCTGAGCTGCATGTTGGTAAAAAGAACTGTGTGGAAAGATTTATCTAATTATATGTAATATTGACAACAAAAATAATAACGGCAGGCCCTCACAGTTAGCCAAACTATATGTGACATTTTCAGACTTAATTGGAATCAGTTCACCTGTCATTGTGTGGATGTGGACCTGGTATCAGTTAGGCTCTACATGTTAGTTTGTTGGTAAAGTACAGGCCTGTGCGAGTATTTTAAAACGGGCATGTCTCGACATCCTGTAAAAGTGACATGGCCCGGGCGACCTCTAGCTCACCCAGTAAGAGCGTGCACTCCATGCAGGCTGAGGCCTTTGCAGTGGCCCGGGTTCAAATTCGACCTGCGGCCCTTTGCTACGTGTCATCCCCCATCTCTCTCCCACCTTTGCTGTCTATCCGCTGTCTCCCTGAAATAAAGGGTAAAAAAAAAAAAAAAAATAATCTTAAACAATAAAAGTGATATGGCCTTGCAGACTAAACCTTACATTGCATACACATTGGAAATAATTGACTGATCTAAACCCTTCCCCAGAATAGCAATAATCCAATTTTAGCAACCGTAACTAGGGATGTTCAAGCAGCATGCACACGGCTGGAGAGTGTAAGGGAGAGCATCAGTATACACAGAGTTGGGAGTGTTGTGTCTTTTTTTTATTAGCTTTTCAAAACTGAAAGTACAATAGCAAAAATAATGAATTGTTGGTTAACTGCAGATGTTAGCAGCTAATTACCTTAGAAGAACAAATAGATCCGCACACCAAATATCTCCCGTTTGAAGGATTGTAATGCTTTGACGTTTCCTCAGACTGAGGAATATTTGTTTCTATCTCCAGCAGAGCCTTATTTGTTTGGAGAGGCCGGAACAACCAACAAGCTCAACAACACACCTCCAAGTAAAACTGAGTCTGGAGCAGAGTCTGAACCAGATTCTGGAGCAAATTTCACATCACAAGAACAAATGCAGTCTCCCCTTAAAGACATTTATGGGTTTAATTGTTCACATGAAACGTGACAGAAATAATGTGAAAAATGAAAACGGAGAGCTAGAGAAAGCAACTCAAACCCTGCATATTATCTCACCTGCACACAGCTGGTCTGCTCACAAGTGCAAGTTACACAAATGATGATCTGACAAGCACTCCATTTGAAGCGTAATGAGCGTTTTTAAGCTGTGCTTGTTTAGGCATCCATCTCATGTGTGTCTGACGGAAAATAATCTTTCATTCAAGTTTTATGTTTGTAGCATGGTCCTGAAGGGTACTTTTACGCTTCAAATACATTTTTGTCTGTTTTACACATGGAACAATGATTGTGTGTTGCCACAACACAGTGATCTACACCCAATACTGAACCTGTAGAAATTTAATTTAATATTGAATTTACAACTTTTATTCAAAGCTTTGTTTGAGTCAAAGACTCAAAGTATGCACAATTCACAGCAAGGTCTGGTCCTGGCAAAAAGGACCTGGGCAGTGGATGCCATAAAGCACAGCTAAACTCACGTATTGCTGATTGGTTTTGATGCTCCCACCACTGTGCCTTTCCTCCCACATGCAGCACATGGCAAGTCACCAAAATATCAAACAGCTGCATGCAGCTGCCTCAGGAAAATGTCACTTCACCTGTGCATGCCCTCACGTGAGAAGTCAAGCTCCTTGATGATGATAGATGAAGAGAAATTGCATCATCTTTATTGCATCATGCCTACAGTTAATGCAGATCTCATTGAAACCTCACATTGAATATTGCTCCTATTAACTAAAAGTTTCTTTTTTTTTTTTCTCTAAGGAATGTAAAAGTGAGGGCGCCTGGGTGTCTCACCTGGTGGAGTGCGCGCCCATGTGCGGAGGCTCGGTCCTCGGCGCAGCGGCAACAGGTTCTGCTGAGGCAGCTCTGTTTCTCCAAAACCGGGGGAGCGATGTACGAACCCCAGGCAAGGTACGTCCAGGGGACCGCAGGACAGAGGACAAACAACAGATCTGGGGCTGGGATGAGGTCTGGGTGTCCATTTTAGGGAGGCGGTTGGAGGGGCACCAGAGTGTTTAAAGTTGAACCAGAATAGTATTTATGGATAAAAAGGAAAAAAGTAAGTATATAGGAGAGACGCAGAGAAAGTACCAACATAAATAAGTAATATAGGACGAAGAAGTAGCTAAAGGTCTAAAAGAATGGTTGAGATAAATGCTAAAGTCCTGCATAGTAATGTAATATATGAACAAAGTTTCCAATTATATGCACGACAACATCCAAAAAGGATAAAAAATAATAAGTGCTGAGTTAAAAAGGCCAGTAAAAAATCATGCAAACACATCTATCTGGCAGTAGAATAAATATTTAAATAGAAAAGGAGCGGTCCTTTGGGGGGACCCATGGCTGTCCTGTGAACCTGGAGGTAATGTTTATTATTGAGAAAGTTGATATTACTGAGGCAAAGATTCAAGAGTTGTAAGGATGTCTTTGTCTGGGGGATAACCATGGGTCGGATGATGTCCAGAAAATGGTATTTGTCCTTAATGTAGCTTGGGTGTTAGATAGAGAGGGGCCCAAGGAAATGTTCAATGTATGTGGAAATGTTGTAGGATGTGCTGTTGCAATCGGAGACTATGGGTCTGCCAGGAAGAACTTCACAGGGAATGGTCCAGGTGTGGGGTTCTTTATGAATTTTTGGCAGAAGGTAGAATTATCTAGGGTGTGGGTGTTCGGGTCCAAAAAGATGATCTCTCTGTTTGGCAGTGAGACATTTTTTATGGTAATAATAAAAATTGATTTGTGTTTGTGCTTGGGTTTGTAGTTGAATGCCTGATTGAATGGGTTGGTAGTGGTTGGTGTTGGACAGTTGTCTGTTGGCTTCAGTTAGATATTGGTTCCTGTCCATGATCACAATTTTGGATCCTTTGTCGGCTGGCTTAATAATGATGTTTGGATTCTGACGGAGTCATGACAGGGCCCTACGCTCATCACCAGACAGGTTGTCTGGGGCCTCTGGTGGAGGTCGATATGAGCGGAGGGTCCGTTTGTTGTTTAGAATTAGTTTTTTAAATGTAGGGTCAAGTTGGTGATGGAGTGCTTTCCAATAAGATGGTTGAGTGAATGGATGAGACAGCGTGATTGGGCATGGGAGTGAAAGTGACTGAGTTTGATGCGTTTATGGTATTCATGGAGATCCCTGTGAAGTTACTCCCAATCAAAGCGGGATGGTTGTGGAATGAAAGAAAGTCCCCTCTCCAGAAGTCAAAGCCGTATGGGTGATGGGGTGAAAAGTTTGGACAGGTTTAAGACATTGGAAGAGGAAGTCTAGGTCCAGATGAGTAGTGGTGTCAGGTGGAGGATCAGGTGTTGTGTTGGTGCTGTGTGTGATGGTGTCGGCCGTGTTGGATTTAAATGCATCTATAAATTTAACTGTTTGCACCAGAAATCAAAAATTGTCTGGGCTATGTCGGTTGTCCAATGTATGTTGTCTGATTGTGTGATGGATGTGTTGTGTGGTTTTTCTATTAGAAAATGAAAGTGTGTGGCTATGGTGTTATTGATGAGTTTGAGATTGCTGTGTTGTGTACTGGTGAGGTGAGGTGAAAAGTTCATGATGAGGAAGTAGATGTCAACATTGCTGAAGGTGTCTGTGGCCTATTTATAGAGAATTCTTAACTGTTTGCAAAAGGTTTGCATGGGGTCTTCGTCCCTGTTGTTGGTCCTGATGGAGAGGACAACCACTCGGGGATGTTGGTTTGGGGCAGTTTTTTTTACCGATTTCGATGAAATGGTAGAATTTGTCTCCTGGGTAGCTGTCGAGTTGAATGTTGGGATTGGAGTGGGGTGGAATTCGGTTGATGTTCGAGTCCAGGATTAAGACAACTTTGTTACCTTTGAACAACCAGTCGGTGACTTTCCTTGTGGGGCGAGCCATGTGATATGTGGGTTTGTATTTCCTTGTGAGCAGGGGTGTAGATTAGCAGAAAAAGGGAGAGGAGAGGGAGGAAGTGGAGGGAGGAACGTGAGTCTGGACTACCAGGATGCCGGTATCCAGTGAAGCAGGGCAAGGCGAGGCAGCCTCCGGGGGTCGTAGTGATGAGGGTTCAGATTTGGTTTTCTCATTGTGGGCAGTTTTGGCCTTCTGAGTACCTTTCATCATGGAGATTCCCACTCTATCACTGACCCCTAACCGGGTGTCCGGAGTACGCCTCGCCAAAAACGTGGTCGTCTGGATACCAGCATCACCTGTGGGTGTTTGGGAGAGAGGGGAAATAAGGTAATTGATGATAGTGGAGACATTAGATTTATGAGAGGTCATGGGGAAAAGGGGTGGGAGAGATGGGACATGGTCTGGCTGGGCTGATGATTTGGACGTGGATTTCTGCAATATGGTGGGTGTCCTTTTTCTTAAAACTAGGGGCTGGTGAAGAGGTGGTGATTTTGGTTGATTTTACTTGTAAAGCAGATGTTGGCCAGGAGGGTAGAGGGCCCTCTCTCTTGGGGTGGGGGAGGAAGGTTGAGGTCTGCTGCGGGATTGATTCCGGGTCGGTAAGTACCTGTTTGGGTTCCCTGCGTTGGATAGATTTCCTGGGAGAACTGGGGAGTGGGAATGTCAGGGGGGGACCTGTACTCTGAGGGGTGAGGGGTAGGACAGGGGAAAGCTGCAGGTTTGGGTGGATCTGGGTGCCTGGGGAGGTAGGTGGGGGTGGTGACCGGGAAGGGTCGGGTGAAGGCTGATGGTGTGAGTCCAATTGGTTCTGGGTGGCTGGTTTGGGCCCCCAGGTGACTCTTTTAGTCCGTTGTGAGAGGGGGGTAGAGGAATAAGTAATGTCAATAGGGACCTGTTTGGGTTCCCTGTTCTGGGTAGGTTGGGAGAAGGAGGTGGAGAGGGCCCTCAGTGGTTGTTGAGGCTCCTGGGTGGGGTTTGATTCAAGGAGAATATGTGAGAGGGATATGGTTTGTGGAGGTTGATCTGGTCCAAGCTGAGCTGTTGTGGTCTCTGCTGGAGTGGGGAGGAGGGGTGGACGTTGAGTAGTCTGGGGCTGTTGGGAATTAATGAGTTCAAAAAGGGAAGGTCATGGTCCTAGAGAGAGTGTTTGGTGGTTCGGAGGGGGAGGTAGTGGACGGGATAGTGAGGGGAGTGGGGGAAATTCCTCCTCGTCAGCCACGTCCGGGATGGGAGAAAGAGAGCCGCCCCTACTAGCTTTCCGTATTGGAAAGGAAGAAGTGTCTGGGGGTCACGGGTGCTGTTGTGTAGGATCTGAGGGTCCAAAAGGTGTTGAACTCTTTGGGATGTTTCTAGTCTGAGGCGGTCCCAATAGAGGCAACAGGTTCTGCTCTGGCCTGCGGCCGTTTGCTGCATGTAATTCTCTTCTCTCTCCCCTTTCATGTGTAAGCTGTCCTGTCATAATAGGTGTTTGGTGTTTTAAACCCCTAATGTCGCCTTCCAAGCAACAATGCCTGGTAGGCACTAGGATTAGGCAATGGTGAGAGTTAGGTGCCTGGAAGTCAAAGGTTAGGGGATTAGGGTTAGGGTTAGGTGCCTTGAAGTCGCCATTGGGGGCTTAAAGCACCATTGAGCGTCATAATAAAGAAATGTTAGTGTTTTTAAGTGACTTGACACAATTTAATAAAATGACTCATTCAGAGATGATAGATGAAGAGAAAATCTTTGGGCAAATGAAATTGCACCATGCAGATCACATTGAAACCTCACATTAACTACTGCTCCTTTCTGTGGTTATTAACTGAATCTTTCATGTTTTTTTTTTTTTTTCTATAAAAATAATAAATAAAAATGAAACTCATTCATAGCAGAGAATGTGAGTAGTGAGAGTTTCAGCTCTTCGCTCACGGAGGTGTTCCCTCCGCTCCCCCATTCAAAGCCACTCCGCTAAATATCACTCCACGCTCAAATCAGATTTCAACCACTTCATTCAAATCGCTCACTGCTCGCTCCAATAAAAGAAAAAAAGCTGCATTGGATTTTAATTTTAGCTTAAACCCTAGCCTGGCATGCTGGAATAGTTCAGACCTGTATGACTTCTCAGCATCCTTTTTCAAAGTACTTTGTGATCTCCAATGTCACAGCTCGCCGAACTCATGGTGTGGATGGTACAAGAGCGAAATTGGAGCGGGAGATAAGGCGACGCTCCATCCAAACTCCTCCCGCTTGCTCCCCTCACATGGTTGGACTCAGAGCTCAGCTTCTCCTGCAGTGAGACGGTAGATCTATAGGGAGAACCACTTTGATTGAGTCGGCGTCTGGTGTTTTGGTAAAATAGGACTGCTCTTGTAATTTTGTATGGTGTTCAACGGAGTAATAATGAAGTAGAGAGCCCTGATGTCCTGGTTAGACGGCCTCCCTGTGCCTTGGCTGAGATCCATTTAACAAGACGACTCGGTGCTGCAGGGTTTACTCCCACCACATCACTACATTTATCATCCTGTACGTAGGTGTAATTATTATATTTAGAGAGCAGAGCCACTGGGACAAAGCTGTGCACAGATAGGTAGTACAGTTCAAATAAAGAATTACTCAGAGGGAGACCTGAGAAATCTTTTTGTGGAGGTGCCTTTTATTTCCAAAGCAGCAGACACTAGTATGTAGCTCAGCGTAAATTCTTTCAGGCAGATTTCAGTAACTTTATCACTTTTCTCCTAAACTGATCAGCTGTTTTCGAGAGAGTCAATTTTCAGTTAAACCAATCAGATTCGGCCTTGTATTTCACAAGCGAATAACAGCATGACATCCATGTTTTAAATCTGTTCTCTCCTCTGCGGCTGTCAGTTGTCATTTCAGGCAAGAGTGCGACCCTCCTCCTCCCCTTCCACCTCCAGGCATCTTCACCCGGCACTCGCGGTTTTCTTCCGGCTGTCTGCTCCCTTCGACTCCTTAGTTCTGGTCTTCATGCCCCTTTCATCACCACCACCAGTGTCTAGACTCCATCGGGGATATGTTGGGTTTTCCTAAACCCTTTAAAGTATATCTACATTTTATACGATGGAGTCTAATCTCCAAAGACTATGTACAATTCATATTTTGCATATGTAACTTACAAATAAATTTTGTATATCTGCAACCAAGTCTCTCCAGATTGAAATCCCAACACACAGCCTGTCAGCTGTTTATCGCTGCTGCTTACAGGGCAGCTACAGGTTGATGATTGGTGTGGATGTTTTACTACAGAAAAATTCTATCTATTCTATTCTATCCTTATATGGAACCTTTTCAAGTTGAAAGGGTTAGGGTTAGCCTTTCCTAACAATGTACAGAAGTGTAGATCAATGGATGATCAGTAGTTCTGAGGAGAATCTGAGGAGTTTGTTGCCGGGACGTAGCAACTATTCCTTAAGGGGATGCTGTAAACATCCAACACAGCCAGTGCTGATTAGACTGAGCTATTAATGAGCCCAAAACCAAAGCTTTAGCTTCATATAATTTTACAGCTATTAAGAAAACTAGAAAGGAAGATTAAGATGTTCTCAAAGCATCTTTATTGTTATAATTTTCTATTTTTTATTTTTATGGTTCACCTCAAAAGAGGCTGATCATGATCAGGCTGTCATATCAATCATGTTTCATCTTCTTTGTCTCCCCAGATATATACAGTACAATCATATTAGTAGTATTATAGCCTGTTGTGCAGGTTTTGCATTCTGATAACTACAGAAATTCAAGTATTGTATTGGCACGAACAATTAAAATGATTCCCTGCTAACTTATTTTAAATAACCTGGTCAACCCCACCTTCTTAGGGCTGTCTAAAAGTATGAAAAAGTGACAGAGATAAGATTTATACAGTTGAAATTATAGTAGTTTGCACATTTGGTTACACCCTTACAAAAAAGTGAGGGAACATTAGGGGTACAGTATAATGGTATACATATTTCACGGTTTGAGATGTACCTCATGTCTGAGGTCATTATTATTTATGTAACAGTTAAAGAGGCATGGCAGTGTGTGCAGATAAACGGTGTTAGGCCTCCCCTTTGTGTCCGCAGCGCACGGAGCTCCCAGCGGAGCAGAGCAGCCGAGATCCGCCGGATGACGTGAAATGATTTCCACGTACCTCTGCTGCTCCGAGCGCTGTGCACTGCAGCCACGGAGGGAAGTCCAACACGGTTTATCTGTAAACACTGCCCATGGTGACAATCAAATTTTGCAGACAAAGTCATGAAGTGATAAATGTTGGACTAAAATGGAGACATTCACAACGTGAATCATAATATAATCCAAAGCAAAGTGAAGGTTTGCAGTGCTTTGGACACAAAGAAAGGCAATTATTGGAAGTAAGCTCTGCAGTAACATACAGCAACATCACTCAAGGCCAGTGGGGAACAGAAAGAGGGAAGATACATATATAAGACACATAAAAGGTGCTAAAGAATATACTGAATTGTGGGAAACTAATTATTATATATTATATTGTTGTATATTGTTGTTGTATTCTTTATTTTTTTGCTGCTTTTAATGTCTTATGTGTCCTTGAGTGCTGAGAAAGGCGCCTTTTAAATGAAATGTATTATTATATTAAGACTTTCTGTCAACAACACTGTTGAGATTTTGCAGAATTGTGTTGGTTCTGAGGTAATGTTTTGCATTGTTGATGAACTGTATATAATTTTTTTTTTTTTTTTTTAGGCTTGAATAAATGTCTTCTGTACATCAATGTTCCGGCAGCACTGTCCCAAACGGCCAGTATAACTTTAACGTTAAAACATGTTAACAACGTTAGAGAAAACAATTTTATTGTTGGCAGATAACAGCACCTACCTCAAAACTAATGTCAGTGAAATGACGTTATTTATTTATTTATTTGTAGTTTATTTAAATAGGGACAGATAACTGAAACATAGATTATTACATAAATAACAATCCGATGCCTGTATCACAGTGTTTGTAGCCATGGCTAATTCGCAACACCTGTCCCTAGGAGGGCTTTTAACAGTTCAAATAATAAAAGAAGTCACATTTTTACAGTCAATACAATAAAATGTCCAAAAAAACAGTTAACAGCAATAAAAGTAAGTGTATTAAATAAACACATTAACTCGGACACAGATGCACACCTCCATACACACAGCTATACATTTCATATGGCATGATCACACTGCTGCTGCTGTATTAACCATGCTTTTACTAATTTTTTAAAGGTGGACAATTTGCGTATAGCCTTTATATTTGTAGGGAGCCAGTTCCACAGTTTGGCTCCCTTCACAGAAAAAACATTTTGGGCAAAAGAGGTTTTACAAAATGGAATTTTACAGTCTCCACATGCAGCAGCTCTTGTGGATCTTGAAGATTCCAACCTGTTCACGAATTTACACCAAATATGTTTTTTTGGGAACTTACACACCCCCCAAATAAAAACTCTTCGGATCTACACAATTCACGTGGATGACATTTTCCCATTCAAAACGCTGAAAAGTGACTAGTTTGCAGGTATGATTACTGGCTTTTGAACGTCACTTACCTACGTCCTTTTTTTCACCGGGGCTTGTGAAAAAGACATGGTAGGATAATTCATTGTAGGCTACGTATAGGCTTCACTATTTTTTAATTTCCAGCCGTATCAATAAAGATGCATTGGAGTTATGCAATATGTGCTCCTTGCCCTGCTCTCTTTTCCTTTCTCTTCATCTCAGGTGTTCCTGATCTCTGATTGAGGCTGTCCCCGCCCCTAGATATAAGAGGCTAGGAGACAGGATATGTCTTGGAGAGACTGAAGCAGCTTGGATCGCCGTTCTCCTTTTGTTATCTCCTTTATAATGGAATAAAAGCTCAAAACATAAATCAAGTTCCAGTATTCAGCCATATGCAATAACACGCAACCTCTCGTTGGCACATCTTGTTGCTACATGTTCCAAACCGGAAGCCACCAGACATGTTGTTATCGTACTGACTTAAGCTTAGCAAAACCAAATAAGAAAGGCGTATTGAAATGACATCTGTCTGCTAGGATTGGTTTTTCTGTTCTTCCTGAAGATAGACATGAGACTGTGTATCAGAAAGCCAATTGATTTTCCTCTTGTCTGTCTGCTGTTAATAAGCATCAGCAATACAAATCCTGTGATATCTTCCATTTGCTTGAGCGGTGAGAATGCTACTTTGTCTGACATAGTTCAGACTTTTTCATGAAAGAGCTATGGTTTTCAGATCAGTCTGAGAATATGTTCCACTTCCTCGCCACCTTCTCGTACTCTCATAATGGAAGCAGGACAAGGAGCTGGCTGCACCGTTTCCTTGTAAATTAGCAGCCTTTGGATGTGTCTGATTCGAACACAAAAAGCATGGGGTGCTACGATCTGAGGCTGACTACTGTGTGTGTGTGTGTGTGTGCGTGTGCGTGTGCGTGTGTGTGTGTGTGTGTGTGTGTGTATAAGCAACTTTGCCTGCCACATTCGGTACAGCTCTCCAATGCATTTCCCTTACAAGGCACTGGCTCAGTCCCTGGGTCTCATCGTTACCCCCCCCCCATCCACACAATTCTTTCTTTAAAACAATTACTTTAAAAACTAAAGAAAACTATTTGTATACCGCTTGGCAAAAGGCTCACTTACCTACGTCCTCGTTAAACCTTTTCACCGGGGCTCGTGAAGAAGACATGGTAGGATAATTCACTGTAGGCTACGTATAGGTTTCACTATTTTTTAATTTCCAACCGTATCAATAAGGATGCATTGGAGTTATGCAATATGTGCTCCTTGCCTTGCTCTCTTATCCATTCTCTTCATGTCAGGTGTTCCTGATCTCTGATTGAGGGTGGCCCCGCCCCTAGATATAAGAGGCTGGGAGACAGGATATGTCCTGGAGAGACTGAAGCAGCTCGGATCGCTGTTCTCCTTTTGTTATCTCCGTTTGGGTTTTATTGTTTTGAGGATGGAGGTCTAGTAGTCTAGTTTTCGCGGCTTTGTTTCTGTTAGTTACTACTTTTTAGTTCACGTAGTTTGACGTTAAGCTCAGACAGATTGGAATGTTACAATATACGTAAATGATTATGACGTTCCTATTAGTACTTCACATATGACAGACATATCTTTCCAATGTGCGCTGTATCTACTAATGCACCAGACATGTTGTTATCATACTGACTTAAGGTTAGCAAAACCAAATAAGAAAGGCGTATTGAAATGACACCTCTCTGCCAGGATTGGTATTTCTGTTCTTCCTGAAGATAGACATGAGACTGTGTATCAGAGAGCCGATTGATTTTCCTCTCTTCGTCTGATGTTAATAAGCATTAGCAATAAAAAGCCTGTTATATCTTCCATTTGCTTGAGCGGTGAGAGTGCTACTTTCTCAGACTGAGCATGAAAGAGCTATGGTTTTCAGATCAGTCTGAGAATATGTTCCACTTCCTCGCCACCTTCTCGTACTCTCATAATGGAAGCAGGACAAGGAGCTGGCTGCACCGTTTCCTTGTAAATTAGCAGCCTTTGGATGTGTCTGATTCGAACACAAAAAGCATGGGGTGCTACGATCTGAGGCTGACTACTGTGTGTGTGCGTGTGCGTGTGTGTGTGTGTGTGTGTGTGTGTGTGTGTGTGCGTGTGTGTATAAGCAACTTTGCCTGCCACATTCGGTACAGCTCTCCAATGCAATTCCCTTACAAGGCTCTGGCTCAGTCCCTGCTACGTGTCTCATTGTTACCTCCCCCCCAACAATTCTTTCTTTAAAACAATTACTTTAAAAACTAAAAAACTATTTGTATACCGCTTGTCAAAAGGCTTTACATATTAAGATAGGGATTACACAATACAGAATGAATGACAAAAAGATGCCATCAGAAACAGTCAAATCAAAGTGAAAAAATGAAAAAATAAAGATAACATGATTAAAATTTAATAATTAAAATTATAAAAATAATAACACGTGCATTTAGTTTTATTGTGCATCAACCTGGCATTTACGTACATATTATTGGAAAAAAAGACTTGAAGTGTAAAAAGTTTCAGGTGGTGGTTACATGTGAGACGGGGATGAGACCCATTACTAGGTGATATCAGATTGTGTTGTCCACCTATCCTTTAGTACCAAATGTCAAAATGTGTTTTTCTGTCCCTCCTTCCCTAGGCGACGTCCATTGCCATTTTCTCTCCATCCACCAAATGCCCTCGAACTTTCCTTCCCTTCCTCTATCCCTGCCCCACACATATACGCCCCTATTCCCACGTTCCTATTCTTGAGTCCTGCAGTTTAGGTGCCACATGCATATCATTTTCTTTTTTTCTGTCTCATACCTACACTCAACTTTTTTATTTTTATTTTTTTTTAACCATGACCTTAATCTTTTCTTTACCCTAACCAGGGTATACTCTTAGCTAAACCTTAATCACCAAGGAGGCAGACCAGAAATTAGAGAGCAACGGGTGATTTTTTTGGGAGCCACAGTAAATAATGTAAGAAAAGGCAAGGCTCACACTAGTTCCACTGCACGTTGAAAATGCCAGGGTCCACTTGCCCTCAAAAATCAACCGTCAGGGATTTAAAAGACAGAATTGTCCCGAGACACTGAGACAATTTAAGCAATTTACAGTCAGTTTTCGGTGGTTTGGAAATGACTCAGGCCTGCTGAGCATGTTTTACACATGGGAGAGTGCCACCTCTCAATTACTGTAAAAGGGGAAATGACAGGATGATCCGTAAAGACACCGTGCTATTCATTTCTGCAGATTACTCTTCAACATCAGCCGACAGATTAGCTGAGTGAGGCCTGCACAAATAGTCCCAATTGTGGCTGTCTGCACTGCAAAGTGTGCGGCCATTACCTCAGAAGCAAGAGAGTGGAGAGATATGCGTATGTGTGTGTGTGTGTGTGTGTGTGTGCTTGCCTTAGCAAGCCTCCAAGAGTGTGTAACCCAGAGACACTTTGCCCACACAAGAGTTTGTGTGTGATTGTGTGGACATGAAATGGCCTTAAATTGTCCTCCCGGCCATCAGGCACTGCAGTCATGGTTTCCAGGTGATGTCCGGTTATCTCCATGGAAACGTGTCATTAAAGGAAGTCGTTAGGTTCCTGTTAGCCAAGGTCTCTCTGTGTAGATAACGAGATTCAGGCTGACACGACAGCCTGGATGGTCTAATGTAGTGTTTCTCAAATGGCAGGCTTTAGACCCAAAGAGGGTCGACAGAAGCTTTCAGAGGGTCACAGAAAATAACCAACATGAGGTTTACACTATATTCCAGGGTCCATTCCATTCTCACCTCTCACTTAGACCAGTCAGAGGAGAACCAAAGTATCCTGCACAATTGTTGCTTTTTTTTTTAAGTCAAAATGAAAAAGTTTAACTGTGTAAAGTGTGTGTGTGTGTGTGTGTGTGTGTGTGTGTGTGTGTGTGTGTGTGTGTGGCACCTGGCAAAGTACGTAAATCTTCCTCTGTGGTAGTTCAGCTACAGTAGGTGTCTCCAGGACCACATTTAGCCATGATGACACGTCGCTGTGGCAGCTGGTAAATGGTGTCGCTGGGTGCGTGACGTGGATTGCTGAGGGAAAATGCAACACCGACTGCATCAGTTCAAGGTAGCTGCTGTAAAATATTTCCATGGGTTATTAATATTTATAGGCCATTCATAGTGACCTTGCACAACAGCTGGATTCTTGTGATAACCCAAAATGACGCGAGAATCGCAGGATCACATATCACACGAAAATCCATCTTGTTACGCTTTAAGTAATGCGTTTGTGTCTGAGATATCAGCGGATTGAACCAATCAGCGTCCATTGAGGAAGTACAATAAAAAACAACAATGGCAGATGTGATTGACAGAAGGTTCATCCAATCACCTGCCAGGTATTTTTTTTAAAGTGCCTGCCCCTTTCCAAACAGTTTCCAAGGACAGCTTCTCAGATGCTCCTGTGTAATAAACCACCTGGCTCCTCAGGTTACATTATAACAGCTTGTAACATAAAATGTAAAAAGCTTCCTGATATTATTATAATTTACTTGCAGTACGGTAGCAAATGTTTGGAGGCCTTGGTCTAAATCGAGGGTTGGTTACCGAGGTTGGTTAGAGTGTTGAGCGATTCTTAAAGGTTCCATGACATGGTGCTCTTTGGATGCTTTTATATAGACCGTAGTGGTCCCCTAATACTGTATCTGAAGTCTCTTTTATATAGACCTTAGTGGTCCCCTAATACTGTATCTGAAGTCTCTTTTATATAGACCTTAGTGGTCCCCTAATACTGTATCTGAAGTCTCTTTTATATAGGCCTTAGTGGTCCCCTAATACTGTATCTGAAGTCTCTTTTATATAGACCTTAGTGGTCCCCTAATACTGTATCTGAAGTCTCTTTTATATAGACCTTAGTGGTCCCCTAATACTGTATCTGAAGTCTCTTTTATATTACCTTAGTGGTCCCCTAATACTGTATCTGAAGTCTCTTTTATATAGACCTTAGTGGTCCCCTAATACTGTATCTGAAGTCTCTTTTATATAGACCCCTTAGTGGTCCCCTTTAATACTGTATCTGAAGTCTCTTTTATATAGGCCTTAGTGGTCCCCTAATACTGTATCTGAAGTCTCTTTTATATAGACCTTAGTGGTCCCCTAATACTGTATCTGAAGTCTCTTTTATATAGACCTTAGTGGTCCCCTAATACTGTATCTGAAGTACTGTATCTGTATCTGAAGTCTCTTTTATATTACCTTAGTGGTCCCCTAATACTGTATCTGAAGTCTCTTTTATATTACCTTAGTGGTCCCCTAATACTGTATCTGAAGTCTCTTTTATATTACCTTAGTGGTCCCCTAATACTGTATCTGAAGTCTCTTTTATATAGACCTTAGTGGTCCCCTAATACTGTATCTGAAGTCTCTTTTATATAGACCTTAGTGGTCCCCTAATACTGTATCTGAAGTCTCTTTTATATTACCTTAGTGGTCCCCTAATACTGTATCTGAAGTCTCTTTTATATAGACCTTAGGCCTATATAAAATTGTAAAATGCTAAAGTCCACATGTCAAAAGATGATGACGAATGAACAGCGGCAGCAGCTGTAGCAGAAGAGCCAACAGTATGGGTTTCTGGGTCTTCTAAGCCTACAGCTCCAGTTTAAAAGTAAAAAGCACAGATTAAACATTGAATTAAATTAGAATTAGAGGAAGAACCCCAGTTTACAGGCACCACACAGCCCTGAATGGACAGACGAGGGCTCTCTCGTTGATAAAATCAGAGTCCATCTGCAGAGAAGCCGAGTCTATAGGAAATCTTAGCAAGTAGCCTCCAGCAGAGAGATGCTCTCAACTGGTTGTTTTTTCTCCCATGATTCCCTGCTCCTTCTCATCCACCCACCTCTGTGCAAACAAACCCCTTCAAACATCCCGGCCCTTTTAATTTATGTCATAACTTAAAACCAGCCGGTGATATTAAGAAGCAGGGCCTATATTACCTATTTTACAGTGAGGCTTATTGTATGGCTGGGAGGAGAAAGGGGGCCTTAGAGAGAAGGGGGTGACGGAGAGGAAGGAAGAGAGAGATAAGGAGAAAAGAGGAACTTTAATCCAGCCGAGGCTCCCAGCAAACACCTGTCTCTGTGATGTTTTTATTGTGATAATAACGCCGGCATTGCAGAGGATTTGTCCTGATCTTGTAAAATTATAAATATAGATTTTTGTGATGGGAGAGGGGGTAGAGAGGAGAAGGGGAAAGCCGCGATAACAGACAATGTTGATGAAAGTGTGGATCAGTGTTGATGCTGAATTGTCTCCCCAGCCTCCGAGGAACAGGAAGCTGTCGAGCTTTCTATGGACTCTGTTTAATGTTGTATATTACTCTGTGACAGGGCTCTGTTCTGACCACTTTCGTAATGGCATTGGCATAAATTCAATGCTTAACGGAGATTTTTTTTTTTTTCAAAGAAAGAGTCACATTAAAAAATGAACACGCCTTACACCCAGTCCTATCCCTTGGAAAAAAACGCCTAAAATAACATACCGAAAATGATTCGGGAATAGCTCCTCAACCATAAGGCCAGTATGCATATAACTGGTCTCATTTGATAGGTAGGAAGCTAAGGAATATGAATACATTGTAACTAAACCTATTTCTATTATCAATCAAGAATAAATGGAGATGCAATGAAGAACATATTCAGATTTGTATCCTCACCTAGTATAAAATCTTAATTTTAAAGGAAATATAACCTTTATAACCAACATCTAGTGGACAATAATGCATGTCTTTCCCTACCCAATAACTACAACTGTAACTGTTAGTACTATGAAATACAACATTTATGATACAATTTAATAAGATTCACTCAGGGGGTCTCCATATTTACTGTTCACATGTTGACTGTTTAACAGGACTTTTACTCTAAACACTATCCTCATATAGCCATGTTACAAATAACATAACACTTCCAAAACCATTCAAATATTAATAAACACAATATTGATCAATATTTATTATATGACCAAAGAGCTCCATACTATAATGCCACACACATCTGCTTAGAAGCAGCAATCAATGCTCCACAAGCAATAATTAAGCCATAATTAAAGATATGGCTCTCTTTCTCCTCGTCCTCCATCTCCATGTTTACCTCCATAGGACCACGTGCTGCGTGTGGCGTCTTTGTTTCACGCGGGTCAGTTCAAGACCGTGACACACTGTTTCACAGTTCATACTGCAATCTGATATTGGCCACATTACAAAAGAATGTGAATAGCCAAACACAAAAAAAAACTGACCCAAGCAATAAATCTGAAGTGAGCACTAAGGCTTGCAGTAGCCTCAGTGTATTTTCCAAACTATCAAACTATTCTTGTAATAGAGAACCACTTTAGAGATACTTTTGACTGAAATGGCTTTATGTACTCACATCTTCCTCCCTTTTCCCTCTCTTCCTTCTGCAGTTCTTATATGCAGTCACAGAAAGCTTGTTTACCCCGAGTTGACCACGACAATGAAGGAAAGAGATTTGCTGTGGGAACTAGTGATGCCCCCCCAGCTGCAGAACTCCTGAGCCTAAGGACTGAGGTAAGATATATTGCCGCAATGTATGCATTTATTTGTTTTCCCACCTGGTTCCTGCAACCTTGGATTTTATTTCAAGCTTTGCTGATGGCTCCTATAATGTTTTGTATATTGCGGTGTTCTGTGCCCTAAGTTGTGGCAGGAAGGTTTGAACAAGATTTAAACTAAATACTGAAGATTCAACCCATAGTAGCACTTTAGAACTGCAGCATTGTCATGAGGGACACATTAGTGCTAGACCTTTCTCAACAAGCTCTTTCCATGTTGTCATACTAAAACACAGGGAATGTGTTCCTGAGGCTATGCAGTGACTCAAAACGTCCCTCCACAAATGTACCTCATTTCAACCTGATTATTGCCTTAATAAAGCTACATTCAATGATTTTTTTCTTTTTAGCCACTGAAACCAAAATATTGACATATAATCATATTCCAGTCGAAGTGATCAGTTTTGGTTCCCAACAACCCCTGAGAAAAATATCTGAGCTAGATGCCCCACTATTTTCACCAGCTATATTTTAATGACATGTACCACTTCAACTTGTCTACTGCACAAAGTAATAAGACACAATCCTTTACATGGGAGATGGGGTCACCTTTTCACAGATGTTTGAGAGCCCCAGTATCAATTATAGTAGCTTATGACAAAATGCTTGTCAGAATATCTTAACATGTGAAAACCAACAATCATGTCCACCTGGCGCTGTGATTGGCCAGGTGTATGGAGGAGTGAGAATACGCAGGATTTCAATTTCTCTCTCAAAGTATTGTTTTATTATGTCACTTTTAATGTGGAAAAACTGCAACACCAAGAATGTCTTTGAGGAGAGTCGGTCTGTCTGAAAAAGTGTGCAGACAAGTTTTGACCCTTTGCCGCACTTTTACTTATCATCAAGTTGCCATACTTCCTCGTAACACATCCTGCTGCTGCAGGCATGATGGAGAAATGCAGCAGCAACACAATTCTGAATGGCGCTTTTTATTTTCCAAAACTCCCGGACGGAAGTCGAAAGCCATATGCACATTGTGTAAAACTCACCAAAATTTGCACATATGTCCAGTCCTATCCTATATGTCCTGATGGTGGCGCTACAACAGCCATCTAAAATTCTAAACTTTAAAAATTCATATTTTAAAGTTCAAGTCAAATCAGCCGTAAATGCTACAACGTCGCAACATATGCCAAACTGTAGCCCCAATAGACCAGAAACTAAGCTCTGCTGTTTCCTTGTAGCATTTTTGAAGTCCATCAATCTACTTTTTGCAAAAACTGCAAAATGTCTTAAACCTATCTCCTCCCATGTGTTTGTTTCACTTGACACCAAATTTGGGCAACTTCATCTTCAGACTGTCCAAATTTACCATTCAAATTTTTGATTTATAAAAAAATTTAGCCCACAGTGCATTAAAACATTTTACTGCATAAAGTAGTGTAAACAAATCCTTCAATTTCTGCCAAACAAAATATTTGATGTTCATGGAAAAAATACACAATATTCAAAGATCATTGGAGATTTGGTGTGCAAAATTTCAGAATTTTATCTCAAAAAGTGAATTTCAATTTTTTTTTTATTATGTCCCCATTTACGCATTCAACAATGCAAAATAGAGCATCTTCAAACATCAGTTTGGCATTTATTGATCTTTTTTTTAGTCAACTCAGGCTGACTCAATAAAATATAGCCCAAATAGCTAGAGGAGTCATCACCTGGACAATAGCTCATTGAGATTGGTGTTTGCCTTTTTGACCTGAAGATTGCAAGTTCAAAGTTCAAAAGTCACAATTTCACATATTATACATAATCAGCCATTGTACTATGGACACTTTCCCTGCAAGTTTAAAATGCTCAGCCCTGACCATTGCTGCGGAGCAGCTATAATTAGTTTTAATATTTGTAGATAAATATATATCTTTGTCTATTTTATTAACTGTCTAACAGACAGTACTAGTATTATAAAGTGTTCCATCTCAAAATGTACTCCTTAATTTCCACCATCATAGGGAACTAACATTTACCACAGAAACCATAAAAACTAAATATAATATTTGTGCATATTTATTCTTCTGTGTGGAATCCAAAATGCTTTAAGAGAAATTTCTTATAGACCTCAAGTGATTCTTTAAATTGGATATTATCAATCCAACTGCATTATATCCGTTAGAGTGATGATATGGACCAGATGACATCTTAGGAATCTTGTTGCTGAGACACGGCAGATTTGTCCACACTTTGGTCCATCTAATGTTAACCACAGGAGGAAGTCTTATTGACATAGAAGGAACTGCGTGGACCTCAATCTGAGCCAATTGACCTGTTTTGCCTTTGCTGTGCTCATTTCATTGGGTTTTGGTAGTGGCCCTGGCCTGCGCTCTCATTAGATGGAGGGGGATGTTTGGCCAACTTGACCTGTTGTCTCAGAAGCCATGGCTACTCAGAAGCGCCCAAATATTGAAACAGCAGGATGTAATCCTAGATTTGGAATGGGATACATTTAGATAAATGTTTGCCCAGCCATAAATCATGTAGGGCGTTGCCAAGTGGCACTAAGACAGATGATACCACTGGGCTGGAACAATCGAGAGATGGAGTGTGCTGGGGCATTTGGATGAGAGGGTTAGGGAGACAGAGTGACAGGAATGAGGGCTGGCTGTTGAAAAGACTCATTCATGGAAGGATGGATCAGTGGGCAGGCCAAGCACAGCCATGGAGAGATTGCTGGAGCGGCTTCCATGGCCAGACATTTCCTGGCTGGGTCCATATGTGCTCTCATGGGGCTCCAAAAGCCTTTAGGCTGCCTCCCAAAAAAGCCCTCAAACTCATCCCAAGCACCTCCTGCTGTGACAATGACAAGGTGGTTCAACCACCTGCACAACCCACACCCTGACTGACGCCAAACTGACACTCTAAACCCAACCGTTTATACTGTAGCTATAGATTCCTGTGAAATTTAACTTCAAATTCCCTAACCATAACCTTCACAATCTCAAACAATAAACAACCAAACTGCTATGGTACTGTAGTTGTTAATGGACAATTCCTTCAGTCTTGGCCAGGAAATCCCAAAGTGTGGGGTAGGGTCAGAGGAAAAATGTAACAGCGGTGTGAAGGTGTCATTTTTTTCAAACAGGACTATTCAAAAAAATTAAAACATGAAATGTAACATTGTAACAAATAAATCTTTACCCGAAATGCACTTCAGCTTTTTTATTCTCTAAAGGCTATTGAGTTAAGCTCGCCAGTTCTTTTGTTTAAATTAAAACCATCTTTACTTTGCCTCAATCACTGCCATAATAATAAGCTTATTCATGGAGAAAGAACACATAAAGAAAATGGGACTTCACCAGCACAGAGCTGCAGTTTGCTCTGGCCACCTGGAACCCCCTTGTCCTGCTTTAACTCATGGGTGACTGTATTTGTAGGTTGCTGTTGAATGAAAGTGTGTTTTCACCCGATTTAGAACTGTTGGAATTCTAGTTGGCTGTATTTACAAACGGTTGTAAAGGTTTTACCCAAGTCCAACTCGTCATGTGTTCTCCCTTAATCCAACTGATAAATTAAATTCATTGTGATCTATAGGAGAGCTGCTGGGAAAGTCCAAGCAAACCAGCAGGCCTCCCAGACACTGTCCTCCCCTGGTTGGAGAGGATGCGAGGCGCCTCGCCCTCTGAATGCTAAACCAAGCCGAGAGTGGTCGTCCGTTGTGCATTAATCAGATCCGACTTGCATATCTGAGCCGCTTAATTGCGTGAAGGGAAATGTCAGAAAGCAAATGAGTCTAACATGTCAATGTGTTAATTCCACTATTGATTTCATTGATGTGCCATTCGCTCTCTCAGCTCATTAAAGCCAACAAGTCAGACCAAGACCACACACACACACACACACACACACACAGTTGCATAAGGGTTTCTTCTTTTTCGACAAAGTGACTACATTGCCTATCTCCATACTTCATGTAATTACAGAGATAACAAAATACCCTAAACTAGCGTGGATGGGAGCCCGACCGTTGTGCTGATTTCCAACTAATCCTGTTTTTGTGTGTCACGCATAGCACCAATCAACAGCTTTTCTTGAAACACTTTTTACAACTGGTTTTCCCTCAAAGATCCTTACTCTTTTAACCAATCACTGAAGATAAAGTCAGTAAGCTCGGGTATAAAATATGACATCATCCACAGCAATAGCGTCAACCCCGCCCTTAGTTCCTCTCTTACGTCACATTGGATGGATGGGACAGAGTCCCATGGTTCAACCTGTGTGTACAGTGGTCACACTTCTCATCCAGTTTTAAGAAATATGCACCTTTGCTGCTGATGCACCAGACTTGGCACACCACGTAATGTGTTACACTATAATGTCACATTTGCAGAACAGCATTCAGTTAAATACTTTTCAATGGCATGCATCTTAATCAACCTAAAATGTGGTGTATAAAAGGAACTTCTATGGGTTCTCTGTAGCAAGGACAACAGCAGCATCGAACCAGGCCCAGTGACATGTCATTCACAGACATACATGTTCTTTATGCTATTATGCTATGCTAATGAGCTTACTAGCCTGCAGCCTACATTAGCAGAGCACTTTCCCCCATGACGGTTTGTCTGCTGGCTTGTTCAACAAGCTGAGGTGCAGCAGACGTGTGTTCCTGTCTGTACGTTGGATTAGAAAGAGACTTTAGTGTGTTGTGTAGCAGCTGCTGCGTGGCTCAGTGGGACCGCCTGCTCTGCCTATACAACGCTGGCCTCACTGCTGTATGCAACATTTGATTGGCTGTATGGACATAAGGTCTCCATCTACGAAGACAGATACCTAAGAGGATTCCATTGAATTAATGCAAAAAAGATTTTCAAAGGACAACACAGGGTGACGTGTGATTTAAAGAGCAGATATCCAATGTAATATCAGTTGGACTTTAAAAGACATTTTTTTTCATGAACTCGCTAAATGCTGAATTACTATCTGAGACAGGAGCAAGATGTACTAATACAATATATTTTTATGAAAACACTTTATTTTCTGATTGTTAAGAAGATTTTCGGCATTTCATACTACTCGCTACCGTAGTTGTGCTGTGACCACGACATATGCTTCCCACTTAAATACATTAGTCTCCACCTTGCCCCCCGCCCCCCCTCCTCTCTCCTCCTCAATAGCTACAGACACAGTAATGGCACATCCTAAGGAAAGCTCATTGTGGGACTGGCTCTAGTGGCTGTAATTCTGCACCAAGGCTGAATTTCGGGAAAGAGACTTCAGATACAGTATTAGGGGACCACTAAGGTCTATATAAAAGAGACTTCAGATACAGTATTAGGGGACCACTAAGGTCTATATAAAAGAGACTTCAGATACAGTATTAGGGGACTACTAAGGTCTATATAAAAGAGACTTCAGATACAGTATTAGGGGACCACTAAGGTCTATATAAAAGAGACTTCAGATACAGTATTAGGGGACCACTAAGGTCTATATAAAAGAGACTTCAGATACAGTATTAGGGGACCACTAAGGTCTATATAAAAGCATCCAAAGAGCACCATGTCATGGGACCTTTAAATAACGTGACCATTTCACGAACTGCCGTGAGCGTTGGTTGACAGAACAGCTCTCTCTCTGTTCTCTCTCTTCTCTCTCTTTCACTATCTCTCCCAGTGAGTGTATGGTTGTTTGTGTGTCACTCTCTCTCTCTGTCTGTTCGTCGGCCTTTCTCTCCGTGTGCCTGATCGCGTTCTCTCGCTGTAGGCACAGCTGAGAAGTCGAGCCAGCTAAAATCACCATAAACCTGGGTGTTTTGTTCTGAAATCTGTTTTATTTTGTAAAGTATCCACGCTGCACCGTGGCCTTCCTGTATGTGATTACCTACCTGGCTCGACACATTTGCTTGCGGAAGAAATAGAGGGGTCGCCGAAACGATGAGGAAAACGCTCCGCGCCTGATCACAACAGGTGCGCCAGACAGATTGGAAAACATGGGTGCCGAAACGAAAATAGCTGCAGTTTGTTCCCAGCTTTACACCATATCACCTGTGGTAAGATACCAAGGTACTGGTTTGGATGAAATCTAGTGAGCCTGTTCCTTCTGCTCACCACCCTTTGGTTACTGCTGCACTTAAAACCCTACCTGTGTGTGTGTGTGTGTGTGTGTGTGTGTGTGTGTGTGTGTGTGTGTGTGTGTGTGTGTGTGATGTTAAAGGGAAATAGAGAAAATGGCTGGTTGTCATAGCAACTTTGTTTTTCAAGGAGAGTCAACCGTTCATTTCCAAACTGAAGACTGCAAGGGAACACTTAACTCTGTTCTTCGCCTAAGGACACTACTTTAGAAGTCTCTCTCTCCCCCTCGTCCTGTCTCTCTACCAAGCTTGCCCTCACTGAAGTGTCAATCTGAAGTGAAACATTCCGTCTTTCGGCTGCCACTCCAGTCTGCCAGCTCCTTTTCTCCTCTTTTGTTCCTCTCTTTCTCCTGGTCAGTTCTGTTCCTACCGCTCTCGCTCGTTCTGTTTTTCATTCATTGTCTCTCTCCTCCCTGTGCCTCCTGCCATATCTTGCAGTTCAAAACCTATGATACCAAGCAGCACGGGATCAATGATCATATTTTAGATGGTAATTACTACTTAAAGCTATAGTGCGTAGTTTCTGTCCCCATGAGGAATTCTAAGTAATGCCAACAAAACTGTCGGCGCGTCCACATGATACAAGCCTTCAGTGATCGCAAACAGCCCCCACCCCTCCCCCAGGCAATTGCTAGTAGCAAAGGAGGACACGGAGGATAAAAAAAAAAAAAAGATGGACTCTTCAGAAGAGCTCCTTATCTTCACTCAAGTTTCTTCGTGTGAAAGTCGCTGGACGCCACAATCTTCTGAACGTAGCCATACTGAGAAATCCAGAGAGATTTGTGTGGAGCTGATAGTCTTAGTTAACTTTGTAGCAACTCATTTGGCAACGGCTGGTATGTAAAGGACGTTCATTAATGTCAAAAAGTTATGCACTAAAGCTTTAAAATTGAATTTAAATGCCTATGTCCTGCGTTGTAAACACCTGTTTCATCATAACGACAGCATGTGCTTCACCTCTCACTGTTAGACGCTCACATTTACTCCAGTCCAGGTGTGGGAAAAAGGAGAAAAAGACTATTGGTGTGACTGATAAATGTGCTGAGCATCCTGTCAGGTCAGTGACAGGGATTACAGTGATATAGGGAAATGTAAAAACGTATAGATGGTGTAGTAAACTATAACTGTTTCCTGCATACAGGCCAGAACATCATACAGTTCCCTGCCTGGAGGGATGTTTCCTGGCAGAGCGACCCACCATAGAGACAAACTGTTGGCTCACGACATCTTTGAAAACAATTCAGCCAAACATCAGAAGGTTGAGCCTGATATACTACCTCTGATCTAGTATAACAGCTTTTGCAGCCTTTAGTAGTTGTAGTTGTACTTGTAGTTGTAATGCTATGTACAGTACAGGCCAAAAGTTTGGACACACCTTCTCATTCAATGTTTCTTTATTTTCATGACTATTTACATTGTAGATTCTCACTGAAGGCATCAAAACTATGAATGAACACATATGGAATTATGTACTTAACAAAAAAGTGTGAAATAACTGAAAACATGTCTTATATTTTAGATTCCTCAAAGTAGCCACCCTTTGCTTTTTTTGATAACTCTGTAAACCCTTGGTGTTCTCTCAATGAGCTTCATGAGGTAGTCACCTGAAATGGTTTTCACTTCACAGGTGTGCTTTGTCAGGGTTAATTAGTGGAATTGTTTCCCTTATTAATAAAAAAAGCAAAGGGTGGCTACTTTAAAGAATCTAAAATATGACATGGTTTCAGTTATTTCACACTTTTTTGTTAAGTACATAATTCCATATGTGTTCATTCATAGTTTTGATGCCTTCCGTGAGACTCTACAATGTAAATAGTCATGAAAATAAAAAGGAAACGCATTGAATGAGAATGTGTGTCCAAACTTTTGGCCTGTACTGTATGTATATACAGTAAAGGCCAAAAGTTTGGTCACATCTTTTATGTACTTTATTATGTACTTAACAAAAAAGTGTGAAATAACTGAAAACATGTCTTATATTTTAGATTCTTCAAAGTAGCCACCCTTTGCTTTTTTATTAATAAGGGAAAAAATTCCACTAATTAACCCTGACAAAGCACACCTGTGAAGTGAAAATCATTTCAGGTGACTACCTCATGAAGCTCATTGAGAGAACACCAAGGGTTTGCAGAGTTATCAAAAAATATATATGTATATATATATATATATATATATATTTTTTTTTTTTTTTTTTTTCATATAATGTGGTCATGAACAATTTATGCATGTAAACATTTTCAGGTAGACCCCTGGAATTAAAATACCAAACTGAAAACGAGCATAATATCTCACCTTTTACACATTATTATTTTTTTTAATTTCAAAACAGTTTCTGTCATGTTGGACTGTGATCGGCTGGTTGCATTAACAAAGAGGTGGAAAAAGGGACATAGAATTCAAAGTGGATGACCAATTAAAGGCAAAGCTATGTGAACTGTGATTTTATTTTATGTATTTGTTATTCAAATCAAAGTGTGTGACTGTGCGTCACTTGTGTTTGCACAGCACATTTAAAAAGCGACGCAAGGTCAGGTGCCTTTGGCGTTTGTTACGGACGCAAAAAGGGGACTCTTGGCGTCACTTTTCGACACGCTTGGTCGGGGCTACTGGCATCAATTTTTGTTGCTCTAGGTCAGGTTGTACATTTCAGTGACACGCGGGACAAGAACGAGGCAGTTGTTGCTCTTCATACTACATCATCTTATAGCGTCATGGTCGAGCTGCTGCTCTGCCCGGTTCGTTCCATACAGACGCTGAAGGGGGATTTTTTGCGTCTGTATCTGACGCTGAGAGCCACTGAGCAAGTGTCAGTATTTGACCAGTTGGGAATAAGAACAGGTTGGGTTTCACTGTGTCTAGGAGACAGATGTCTGAACATATACTCAGACTTTCTCTGCTCAAACCAAGCAACAGCAGATTGTTAGCACTGAGTGCCATAGTTCACCTGAAACACTCTCATCAAAACAAGGCTTGTTCACAATGAAGATACATTTAAGGTCAGTGGTCCATACAAAAATGAAAACATAATGAGGTGTGTACACACACACACACACACACACACACACTCACTCACTCACTAACACTTGGAGATCCAAGATGTCACTAACAAAAAAAAGCAGCTACACACTCCTCTAATTGGATTTCATTGTGCTTGCTGGAAGATCTTTCGTATATTTCTGTGATATTGTCCCTATTGTTACCTTGGGACAAAGGATCAGCTGCTCCAAGTTATGTTTGCCTCCATATCATTGTTACACCTAGGTCCTTCACACACAGGAACACTTTTCAGACACATTCTCTGTTTTGTTCTCATTCTTATGTGAACTTAAAATTAAAAAAGTGTTGTTTGGCAATCATTACATCACTTATAATTACATTTTACTTACTGTATTAATTATTATTATAGAAATTGAAATAGAGATGATTTGTGCTACATCCTGGCTCTGAATTGACCTACCATTTTTACATAGTTATGGCTAGTTACCAATTCAAGTAGCCTAAATGAATGGAATTGTTGTGTTGCACTTCCATGAAGCTGGTCTTATACTTAGGCCTAAGGATTCATATAAAACCTCTGTAGTTACTTTTCCCTCCATGAATCCATAAACCGTTGTAAAGCCGTTTCAATGTATGGGTCTTAAGACTTCAACAATGACTGAATTTATAATTTGTTTTGCAAAAATAATCACCACTGCTAGTGCGTCATAAGTGATTATTGAGAGGGATTACTTGTATTGGTTTTTTTGGGCACTTTTAGGCCTGTATTTTCACAGGACAGATGAAGACATGAAAGGGGAGAGAGAAAGGGAATGGCATGCAGCAATGGGCCACAGGTCGAAGTTGAACCCGCGGCCGCTGCATCTAGGAGTAATGTGAAGCTGGCAAGATGGTAATGGTCTTTGCCTTTTTTCCTCGATAATTGTTTTGATCCCCTTTTGTGATGTGTATTAAAGCGTCAGTGGAATGTAACTACCTGTCAAACATGTCTACATGTCTTTCTACCTGCACAGGAGGAAACAAGGCACTCTCATGCACTTTGACAGCTGATGCCAGCTGCCCAGGAAATAGTTTTCAAATGATAGATATATTTGGCAGGCGAACGAAAGTAGCCCAGAGGTAATCCTTCTCCCTGGCAATCCATAACTCCTCTTGGGGGAACCCTAGGCATTCTCATGACTAGGAACATTTAATCCCTCCATCTCTGCCCTGGGACTACCCCCACAGGACGTTGTCCAGAGGGCCTCCTGATCAGATGCTGAACTTCCTGAACTGGCTCATTTCAAAATAAAGAAGCATCTTGGGTTCCTGATTGAGATTATTCCAATTGGAAGGAGCTTTGTATTTGAATGATCTGTGAAACTTTGGGGGCCAAAGAAAAAGGATTTTTGCATACGTCTGAGTGGATATGAAAACTTTTAGCAAGGACACTTGAAATAAATACATTTGAAGATGAACTGAACCCAGTGATAATGCATTCTAGATATAGGCTGTAGCCAATTAAGTAATTCAAACACAAGGCAATGGTGAGTTATGTATGGATACTTCAAAACAGGTCTACATAGAGAATTATAAACAACATTAAGGGGCCTAAGATTAGAGTCAGAGGTTTTCTGATAGAAAATGTCAATAATAGGTAGTATCAGTTGGGAAATGTTTTTATCTTGATCAGATGTGTGTCAACACAGATGTGTTGAAGTTACCTCTTAAACTGTAACCCTTTGTCACAAGGGCGTGTACCAGCTGGCAGAAACAAGTCCATTAGTGAACTGGAAGAGGGGTGTTGGTGAGAGGTGAGCGATATACAGCAGAAGGCTAGTGTGTTTGACTGACAGGACTGTCGGCTCATACTGGCTGCAGGGCTTATAGCCATTTGAATTCAAAGTCAGAGCCATACATTCTAGATGAAATCAAATGAATGATACCTAGTTTTTCTTTCATGTCAATGAATCAAAACTTAATCTGAGCTTTAAAATAACTAAACTGAGCCTTTCCTCTAATCAGTAGCCAAAAGTAGATCATTCATCACCACGACGATAGCAAGTTCCCCAAGTTTCATTTATATAAGTCGTCAACTGGTCTGCGCTTTTTATTCCCAGAAACTTGAACAGCAAAGTTCCACAGCTGTTCAATGACTTACTGTCTGATTAAGGCCTCTCAACATGTGGTTGAATAATTGTATTTTAAAATATTCATAATTAGTTAATGCACTGCTGGTGATTAATAGGACATGAGGATAAAGTGAACCTGGAGAAATGTGAGGTAATTTCAAAGAAGTCTTTATTTTGACAATAAGCAGTGTGTCTCATCAGTACATGTCCTTATAAGATAAGTCCTGGAGAACTGGAGGGATCTGCACTCTTATGTATCAACTATCAACTGATATTGAGATTATGTCTATGATTATGTTTGTTCTTTAGCATTAAAGTTTAAAAAGTTAGCAGAAGCACATGTGTAAAAGCCGGGCTAGCAGCTCTACTATGAGAGGCTACCCCTGTTTGTGACTGTAGGCGAGTGTCAGTACATGGCCGGCCGTAGCTCTGCTGTTTAGCGCACTTGTAAATATCTAGTTAAACTCTAAATAGAGCACAGTTATTAGTGGGCCTTTTGGGTCCACAGTGCTAGGGAGGAAGATCTGTCTAGTCCACACAGCATTCTGGAATGGGTCAACAACATGCCGTGGGTTATTGGCATTTGACAATAAATTGACTTTAAACCAATTACAATAATATTGGGCGGCGCTAAGCTCCGGATGCAGCAATGGTGCCTCTGCAAAATAGCCTCAGGAAGGAACTTGTTTTGGTGGAACATGTTCACTTAGGGAGACAAGTTCTGGAATTAAAATGGCTGTCAAGTGTGTGATGAGAATTTTAGAGAAGAGAAGGGGTGCCGTGTCTGTAGCAGTACACCCTCCCCCGCTGGTTTAGGTGAACGCGGCAACTCCTCACTCCCTAACTATAAGCTTTATCAAAGAGGAGAGTTTTAAGTTTACTCTTAAATATGGTGATGGTGTCTGCCTCCCGAACCCAGATTTTTGAGCTGTGATATATATTTTTGTTGTTTTGGCCTTTGCCCACCCTGAATTCAATTCTTAACTCCATTTATTTTAAAGAACATTGTAAATAAAAAAAACCTGTGGCAGCTTGGAACCTGGGAAAGATTGTCTCGGCTACCCCAACTTTATTGCATTGATTATGATTGCTACATTACTGTGTAAGCAGCATATATTTAAATATAGTGGGTTAAGGACGTGCTAATTTGTCTTACTTTATGGTAGTTTAATCTATAACAATCAATCATACAGTTTACTCCTACATTATGTTTTTCTGTAAAATCATAATCTGCAAAGTAACAATTAGCTATAGCTGTCACATCACGGTAATAGTGTAAAAAGTACAATATTTGCCTCTGGAATGGTTTGGAGCAGAGGAATAAAGTATCCTTTGACAGTAAGACTCGAGGGAAATATATTAAATTGTGGAAGAGTACAGTACTTTCGTAACTATAATTGCATTCCACTACTTTCAATAATAAACCTAAAAAACTGCGGGTTATTTCAAAATGATTACAATAACCTCACTCCACACTGTCGACAATATGAATGCAGTTGAGGGTGGTTGATTTGATTGAAGACGGTTTGTTGGCCTGTGTGTGCTAATGCATTATAACTACAATACAAGTGTGTATCTGTGCATATAGCATCGCTATGCCTGTGAGAATGAATATGTGCATGTTTATATCTGTGTGATTGAACCCGCCTCGCTCTGATTGGACTTCTCTTTCTGACTGAGAGCCTCTCCATGACTCTGTGCAGTCACTCGTGCACCCCACTCTGCCTCTGTGCACTCTGCAGTTAAATCAGCTGTGAGTGCCAGAGTACAAGAGCACAGTAAAACCATCAGCCAAGTGAGGTTCAACATTTCATATCCAACACTCCACTCCAGAGGAGGGCCGCTCATGCCTGCCAGTGTACTGACACCACCCTTATTCCACCATAAAAACCCATTTAATTGAATCACCCGGCAAATTTAATAATCCTCAGAGGATAATCTGCCAGCTCGCTGTTTGGTTGGCGATTTCTTCTTGCTCCATCAGCTTTGATTCTGAATTTAATGGAGTGTTCTTTGAGCTACTCTGCTTTTGTTATTATCAGACGCTTTGTAGTGACTTATTGCTCTTTGAAATGAAATGGAGCAAGCTCCACATCAATACATTTCTGACTAAACCTGAGTATGGAAGAAAAGACAACTTTCTTCACTTTGGCTTTCATTAAAAGCAACAACAAAGATGTGATACTGAAATGTCATATGACTAGGGATGTGACGAGACGCTCAGCTCATGAGACAATATATGAGATTGGGTTCCCCTAACCCTACGGTTCCCAAAATGCTTTCAGTGACTAAGTAAGAAGTATTGTTTTTCCATGGAGTCACTCAGTTAACAGTGCAAGCCAATAACATTCGTCCAGTATGTGCATTTGCCCCAAAAAAGTTCTTAAAACTTACTCTGGCCACTGCACCTTGGCCCATAGAGCACGGAGTGCGTCTCTCACTTCCTGACTCCCCCAATTAATTAAAATAATTCACTGATACAGCTCTTTAAGACATTTTATTTATATTGGACTCATTTGCTCACATGGGGATAATACAAAGCGTTCTTAGTAAGTGGATCTTCAGTAGATATTGCTATAAAGCAATCCCAATAGGACTTATAATATAAAGTACCATTCATCTTAACAGCAGTTTATTTATTTCTATAATATATACACCAATATATGAAAATTAGTCCAAGAAAAATATGTTGATGCCAAAATACTGGTAGTAGCAAGTGTATTTCTGAGAACAGAGAGACGCTAGGCTGCTGGAAATACACATACAAACACATATACACAGAGACATCACCAGAATTGCCCTCAGGCCCATAATCCAGCAACAGGGCAAACCGAGAAATCCACTAAATCCATCTTGCCATCTTGACTGTCATTTCCGTGAATGAAGTGTTTCCGAGGAGAGAGGAGGCACAGAGACAAAGCTATTTTCTCTCACTGGGTTGCCTGTAAATTTCCTGAGTTATGTTCCCCTCTTTGCCGGAGCTTTCTCCGCTGTAAGACAAAAAGCTAATCAAAGGCTCCTGCCTTCGGGGCAGGTAACCCTGGCATGAACTAAAAGAGAGAGCAATATCATTCCATCACTCAGTGTGCCACATGCTCACTCACTCCCCTCTTTCTTCCCCTTGCTCTGAGAAAACATTAGTTCTTGTTATATGGGAATCAGAAGTAAATTTCCTTTTAATGGCCTATTAACACGCAGTTTGTCTCATTTTTTTTCTCCCAGCTTGCTAACTCGTACTTTCCATCAGGATTTAGGTCGAGGAATGTATGTATTTGATTTCTTCTTCAGGAGCTCTGCTGTAACATTTAGTCTTGTGTAAAGTTTGGTCTTTTGTGGTCTCAAAAGCAACACGCGCAAAGAAAACAATGAGGTTGTTATGAAGGTGGTGCTACAGTTCATTAAAGCCAGTAGCGTACATCCTGAGGAGAACATGAATGTGCTCAGCAAATTTCATCATGATATGCAGATCTCGTGTGTGGTGTTTCAGATTTGGCCTGAGGTTGTTAGCAATGTGGCAGTGTCCAAATTGGAATTGTTCATCTGTAAAGTGCTCAAACGTAAAGACAAAATGTGTCATTGCATTCCATATTGACCCACATGAGCGTTGCCTGAACATCAGGTCATCGTCTCGCAGCGCTTTCCAAGACCAACATTCTCTTCTTTCTTACATTTATTTTAGGGCTGCCAAAATTTTAATTATAATGAGTTAACACATATTTTTGACGCGCAGTCTGTGATTTGGGCATCGGGCCGCTCTGTAGTTTGGGAAATCAGGAAACATTGCAGCAGTAACGTTGTAGATGCCTAGCAGAAACAAAGCTCCTGTAGCAGAAATGGATAAAGAAAAGGGTCTTTTAAATGGCTAGTTGAGTTTCAAAGCTTTCCAGATGGTTATCTTGCCAAGACTGAAGTTATTTGCATGTACTGTCCATGTAAACTGAGTTACCACCGGAGTACGTCCAGTCTCAAATACCACTTGCTGGCCAAGCACACAGCTGATGCTAAGGAGGTTGGAGCGCTCAGACTCTGCTGAATACAATAGCAGAATAAAGATATAGAAATATAGCCTAACTATTTAATCTAGATACATTGAAGAATAAACTAAAGCTTCCACTGCCAATACCAACATTGACTCAAAATGTTTTAGTCCAATTTTAGTCAAAGTCATTACATTTTGGTCAACTTTTAATCATTACTTTTACTAAAAATGTTTTCTCCCTGAATTTTGACAGCTGTTTTTTTTATACCTCCTCCCAGACTATATTGAACATTTTCAGTGAATCTACTCCCACCAAATCCAATTTCACTCTAGATTTGATCAGATATAATTAATCATTATCTGAAGAAAAACACAGGTGCCTACCGACCCTCTTCAACTGACTTTGGCCGTTTAGATAACAACACTTGACTGTCCTGCTGTTATTACAGACATGTGAACTAACCACAGACCACAGATGTGCTCCTGTTATACAACAGATCGAGACTAAGGGCCCTATTTTGCACCCGGTGCAGCAGCTTTGCTGTTACTCGGAGTCCTGAGCGGAGGATGAGGGCGGGGTTTGCATTCAGCGTCATGGATGGCTCCTGAGCAGTGCCAGGTGAGTTGATCGACACAGATGGTGCTCATTGGATAATTATACTCTCCCTTGTGCTGGAACCTTGATGTCTGAAACACACAAGAGACAGACACTATGTCATTTACCATTTAACTGTTTGCTGAACTGTGTCAGGGGGAAAAGCCGGGCAGGCGGGCGATCAGAGAGTACTCGCGGTGGCAGCTAGTCCTGCTACAGTAGTCATTTAAACAGGCATTCGAAATCGTCACTTGCTGTGACCACCGCTGGTTGTAAAGTTATTTTAAGGTAAAACAGTTACATGATGTTGCTTTGAATCATGGATTGAATTAGCACAGGTAACATTATTTGTGTTATAGGTTTGTATGACGAGTACAGTGCGATAAGATCAAAGTTATGAAAGGTGCAGTTGGCAAGACTTATAAAACAACTTTCTGTCATATTTGCTGAAACTGACCCTATGTTCCAGTAGAACTACATGAAGCAGGTAATAAAAAAATAAAAAAATCTGGCTCCTCCAGCCTGTAGTGTGATTTGCAAAAACTCTACAGCTCCCTGTTCAGATGCACCAATCAGGGCCAGGGGGAGGGTGTCTAACTGCATGTCAATCACTGTTCATGCACACGCATTAATTCTCCCTTGTGGGGGGAGGGGCTTAGGAGACCGTTTTGGGCTTTAGCGGAAAGGGGGGAGGAACTGAGAAGTTGTTGATGTTCTAATTTTTTGGCTAAGTCCTGGATCTTCACAATCCTACCTACAGCACCTTTAAGACTGTTATATTATTACTTTGTCCATGGACATAAGTTATTTTGTGGCAGGAGTTGAAAAGTTTTACCAATAGTCTATTTATCACTGATCTTTCAGATGAGATGATATCAGACTTGGATTTCATGTTTACTTGCAGTCCCAAAAGTGTCTTCTCTCCAAACAGTATTTCAAATTCAACACCAGAAAACTTTAGTTTTGCTCTCCAGACCTTATTTAGTGAAACTCCACACCAATAGGATGATGCACAGCTGGGCTCATTTACATCTCTAGTTTAAATAAATAACACATTCATTTGTGACAGGCTTAGCAAATATCTGCCATGGTGTTCAATGCAATATTAAAAGCTTTATTAACACATGTTTTATGCAATCATGAGAATGTCTTTTTTCTGAAAGCTGTCCTAACTAATGGATATTATGTAAATACTGTCACTCACCGTGGATTAAAAAAACCTTTTAAGGCTATTTATTCTCTAAATACAGACGTTAGATTCGGGGTGTTGTGCACATGCCCTGCTCATCACCCTGTTACATCCATCCCCCTTTCCCTGGTCCTCCTCACATCCCCTCTGCCCCCCTCCTTTCCCCCAATTCACAAATTAAAACCCCGCTGGCTGTTCTACAGCCTTCCCAAATGGGTTGGAGGTGACAAGTAGCCTCCATCAAGCCGACACTCACCCCTCCCCTATCTCCACACACTGTGTGTGTGTGTGTGTGTGTGTGTGTGTGTGTGTGTGTGTGTGTGTGTGTGTGTGTGTGTGTGTGTGTGTGTGTGTGTGTGAGAGAAACCTGGTGTTAAACCGACAGTAAGCCCTTCTTCCTTGCTGGTATGCTACCGTCAGCAGCTCGGCCTCAGTGGACCTCACCCCACCACAACCCTGCCTGGGGCTAATCCTGGGAAACACACACACACACACACACACGCACACGCACACGCACACGCACACACACTGGCTTCCTCCTTGTCTTTCTCATTTTTTGTCACCACACCTGCACACACACACTTGCAGTCACACTCTGTCTCACTTGACACTCATTTTACCTTTGCCTCCCTCCCTACAGACACACACACACACACACACACACACACACACACAGAGTTATTTCCACCATCTCAACACACAAACACACACTGAGAATCCTCAGGGAAGGTGTGTGGCATTAATGACAGTGTTAATGCTCTGTGTGACACTAGCCCAGACTGCTATAATACATTAGAGTGTGTGTGTGCGTGTGTGTGTGTGTGTGTGTGTGTTCGAGGCTCTGCCTTGTTGTTCCACTGTCATACAAACCAGAATGTTCTGGATATAAATCATAGAAAAGCTGTCATCATTTTTATGACCAGAGCGGCCGGTCCCGCTCTCTCTGCTCAGATTCTGTCAAAAAATGAATTAGAAGACGAGGAAGTGACGACGAAGAAACTGAGGGGCAGAAAATCTGTGAAAATAAGGTGGTGCAGTGTTTTGGGCGCCCCACTAGGTGGATGGAAAAGTTCCCTACTGGAAAGGTTACATTATTTTGAAAAAATCAACAGCACCTAGAAGTGTATTTCTCAACACTCCCCACGTCCAATTGACAGTTTACACAGACAAACTATTGCAGTATGCCCAGTGCAGCAATGTTGTGACCCATCACTAAAGATTTATTTCTGTACTGAGAATACTTGTAAGTAAACTGATTTACATTGTGGCTCCATGTAAAAAAAACAAAAACATTTGTCATCTGAAGATCATGAGGAAATTATCTGATATCTAAAGAGACAGGAACATGAAATGAATGTATTAACTATAGACAGATGTAACCGGAAATCTGTAGCTAGGGGGCTCGCGCAAGCACGCGCAAACGCAAACGCAAACGGAAAACACACACACACACACACACACACACACACACACACACACACACACACACACAGTTGTCCATGGTTGTCATTGTATTTGTAGTTGCCTTGTTCTTTATGCTTTATTTTATAGATTTACTTTTTTCTTTCCTTATTCATTATAAATGTATGTGTGCTGTCCTCCCTTTGCTGTCTCTTTTTGTGAAGAGTTGTTATTTCGGAGTCTCCTTACAACAACCTGTAAAGCTGCGACCACAGTTCCTGTCCCTATAGCTGTGCAGAAAAAGGGATGTGACTGTATCTCCAACCAGGGAAACAAGTGTCTGATTTTACTAACAGACTGTTGGTTAGTAAAATCGGACCATTGTTTCCTCTGGAGATGTGACACCAGGGCTAAATTATTTTTGGATTAGGAGTATTCTTGTCTATATCCACGAAGTTCCACTTCCGGGATTGCTCCGGTGCCACAGGACATTCCGCTGGATGTCCTTCTTTTTGGCTGGATGTCCGTCCCCTTCCTCTTTCTTTATGTTGGCGTTCTAAATTCCAAATCCAATCCAAATCCAGACAGCTAGCTAGACTATCTGTCCAATCTGAGTTTTCTGTTGCATGACTAAAACAACCTTTGAATGTACACACGTTCCACCAAAAAAAGTTCCTTCCCGGGGCTGTTTTGCCGAGCCACCGTGGCTCCGTTTAGCACCGCCCAAGATGATTGAGATTGGTTTAAAGAAATGCCAATAAACCAGAGCACGTTTTTCTCCCATCCAGGAATGCTGTGTGGACTAGCCAGACCTTCCTCCGCAGCGCTGTGGAGGAAGGTCTGGCAATGCGAGACTCAAAACTATTGTATTGTTTGAAAATGAGAACACTAAGTTGCTTTTTCACTAGACAGTCGTCACAGCACACATTTTGTCACCTTTTTGCATTTCATTTATTTAAGGTGAATGGAAATGGTTGGAGGGGAGAAGACCATAAATGTCCACAGTTTAAATCCAGCCAGGGACCTTTGTTTCATTCAATTTATCTGCAGATCTTTTTTTCCACAGTGTAGACACGCCCCTGAATGTGGATGTAGATGGAGACTAATGCCCTCCATAGAAAACCACAGACCTCTGCATCATGCCGACAGACAGTATCCACTCCAGCAGCATCACATGCATTTCCCTAAACCCATAGAGCTCCCACTTCCAATCTCCAAATCTCACTCAAATACATGGCTGCATTTCTTTTTTGTGTGTTTGATCTGCAAAGAGCAGAGGAAGTATATCCTCTTAGGGCCCCTCAGTCATTCCTTTTTATTTCCTTCGTCTTCCTTTTACAAATCAATATTTCACTAATGGTTTTCAAAATCAAATACTAACCTTTAGCCATGAAAAGGGGCTATTTCTTTTTAGAAAATGACAGCGAGACAGAGGGGCGACATTCACTCACACACACACACACACACACACACACACACACACACACACATACACACTCATTGATCACTGGAGTTACACAGATAAAAGGACAGTGCTTGGCTTTTATTAAGATTCAGCCAGTCAGTGTCATCCAACTCTGAAATAATGGATATCATGCATTTGTAGCCTTTTTTCATCCAAGTGCCCTTTTATATTTATGTTCCATAGCAGCACTCAACCATGCTTTTCGGTCACTAACACACCCGTATTATTCCTCAACAACACACTGAGGTAAACAATTACAGATTATGAATACAAAATACTTTACACTATAATTGCATATAAAAGCATTCTATGCTTGGTGGATTTTATCAGCCTAATATTGCAGTAAGTTGAACGGTTTAACCTATTGTTAAAGTACTTCATTACCTACAAATCACTTAACATAATATTTGTACAAGCAACCTTTTTCAATCTAGAAGTATAGATTTTTGGGGGAAATGCCACTACCACCACTGGGATTACATTTGTCTTCAATATCTCTGTTCAACATATTTACCCACCAATGTAGTTCAGTTGGGTGTTCAGTTACTAGACGTACATGCAGACTAAAGCCAATACACATTTTTTGATAATGCAATTTATTTTTGATAGGTCCCCTAAAACCACAATCATTAATAAATTAAATAAATAATTCTGTTCAGTTAAAAGATTTAACTGACTCTGTAATTACATTGGTTTTTTTGTCCACTGAGCGATTTACATTGTTGTTCAAACACACACCAGTAAACACTCAAATCACATACAGCAGAATATTACACTTAGCGTCTTAGACTTGGATTCTACAGAGGTGGGTATAGTCTGTTTAAATCACACAGAGCCAATCAGACGTGAAAGCATCATTTGGGTTTAAGGCAGTTTTCCGCACACTAGGTTTTAGCATTTCCACTCCAGCCTCACAGCTAGAGAGAGCAGGAAAAGTTAACCCTCTCCTTGACTTCATGTTGTTTATGGAGAAGGAGAACCAGGAAATGAGTCGGGGGAAGTCTGGTGTAGGGTCCCTTTCTCCACGTACCTACATACGTAGCCACGGCGTCGATTTAACGCAAAACTATAAATCACACTTTAGGGTTTTCCGTGTCATGCACGGTGGCTCTCTTTTAATCTGGCTAGATCGCTATTGGCAACTGAAGGCAAACTAAACAGGGCTGAAAATGTGCATACGCCACTTCCCACACAAAGGCTGTGATTCATAAAAAACTAATTTGACGGGAAATGTGCGGTCCTCCACGCAAACTCTGACACATGGGTAAGCACATTTTGGAGACAATGGGAATCGATGACACAGATGGTGAGGTGGTGGACTATAGTCTGACTGCAGAAAGTAAATGTGGGAATAAAGATTACTCTTAATATTTATTGTATACCTCACGCACATCATTTCACTCCCTATCATCCACGTTATCATGAAGATAAGCAGTGTTCTTTGCAATTTTATGGAGTTTTCTATAAACACCTTGTAAAATCCAACTCAAATCTTAAATAAAAATCCAATCGAATCCAATCCACCTTTATTTATGAAGCACTTTAAAAACAACACTGTTGACCAAAGTGCTGAACACAGTCTATGAATAAACAATAACATACAACAGAGGCACAACACAATATTAATAAAACAATAAAAATAAATACAGCAATACAAAACTCAAAGTCAACCCTCAAACTGAGTTAAAAGCCAAAGAAAATAAATGAGTTTTAAGACGAGATTTAAAAACACCAGAGACTCAGTCAGTCTGATGTGTAAAGGCAGCTCATTCCAGAGTCTCGGAGCTGCCACGGCAAGTGCACGGTCACCTCTGGATTTACGTTTGGTCTTGGGGACGACCAGTAGTGCCTGGTCAGCCGACCGGAGCAAACGAGAGGGGGTGTAGGGCACGAGCAGATTTGACAGGTACTGGGGGGCCAAGCCATGCAGGCATTTAAAAACAAATAACAGAATTTTAAAATCAGTGCTAATACCAGTGTAAAGTGCATTGCAATAATCTAAACGAGTGGTGATAAAAGCATGGATTCAAATTTCAAAATCCTGTCGAGATAGAACCGGTTTTACTTTGGCTAGTTGCCTAAGCTGGAAGAAACCGGTCTTCACCACTGATCCAATCTGCGCATCAAGTTTTAAATGACCGTCCAACTTGACACCCAGGTTTGTAACCACAGGGCTAATGTGTCCGGTTAGACAACCTACGTCAACAGGAGCCGCAGCAGCAAAGTCACTAGGAGCAATTAACACAAACTCAGTTTTGCTCTCATTTAAATACAAAAAATTCATAGCCATCCATGCTTTCACTTCATTTAGACACTCTAAAAGAGTTTTTGACTGACTTAGCGGTACATATATTTGGCAGTCGTCAGCATAAAAATGGAACGAAACATTATGACTTCTAAGGATTGACCCAAGAGGCAGCAGGTACATTGAAAAAAGTAGCGGCCCAAGGACAGACCCTTGAGGAACTCCGCATGACAGAGGAGCCGTAGAGGACACAGCATCACTAACCTGAACTGAAAAATACGTTCTTAATATTTAATTGGCTAGACTAGTTGATGCTGTGATTTTGGCAAGGTGTTAACAATCACTAATTGTTGTAAACATATAAATACTGCGGTGACCCATGTGCGTAATGCTGCATGATGGCACTGCTGGCGCAGCAGAAGGACTACGCCAATGGAAGAATCAGGAGAGAAAGAGACTTCAGGGACCACGACGATGACTGGTTAATTTGCCGATTTAAATTCTCTAAAGCTGAGCTCGTGGATCTATGTAGTGAATTGGGTCCAGTAGAGAGGGCAATGCGCCGGAACCGTGCCATCCCGGTCCAAATACAGGTCCTTGCCACGCTGGACAGCTAAGTATTTTATATAAATATTATATATCTTCAACTTTATCACTAAGGCTTGTTTGGATATAATATATAATTCTGTCAAATCTTATCATACAGTTCTGGTATTTCGCAGCTGTCCAGAGTGTGGTAATGCCTGCCATTTTGGACGGTATTATTAATATAGGTAGTCTATAGATCAGGTTTCCCTACACTGTGCGACAACAGGCCAAAATTATAATTCAATTTGCAGCAATTCCCCGAGCGTCTGAGAAGTTTTTTGCTTTTCCCCGCCAGTCGTCATGATTCGTCGTAACGAAAGAACAACCGCCAGGGTCATTAACATACTGATCAGCAATCATGAGGTGCTTTGCATTGACTATTTATGGTTAATGCACTTGTGGGTAATCTGTGATTTATAAAGAGAGCATTGCTTACAGATGTGCATACGCACAGTTTTATAAACCTGCATTTTTTTTGCCGTACATCATCTTTGGCTTTTGGCCATATATACACTTTTGGTAGCACTGCATATTACGACTCGGTAATAAAATGGTAATAGTCGGGTAACAGTGAGATAATAAATAGGTAATATATAGGTAATAACATGTAATTACCTAAGTAATAACGTGGTGATACATCACAGTAATAACATGTAATACTGGGGTAATAAGGTGATAAGGTAACAGATGTAATAACATGCAATTACCAATGTAATAAGTAAGAAAGGGTTTGACGATAACCATATGTATATCTAGGTAATGGTAATATACTTATATTTATATTCTAATAAGGTGGTAATAATGGGGTAATATATGTTGATGTTTTCACAGTATTATAGGCTACTATCAGCGTAATACCTTCCAAATTAGATAAAACTATAATGCTGAAATGTATCCACCCTTTACGTTCCAAACATTTCCCTTTTGTTTCAAGGTAATACTTTATGTTAATTTATGTTAATGATGTTTAATCTTTTGGCTTCTTACCTGGAAACGCTGCTGGTAGTTTCTGTAAACAACCATGAATCAGTACTACAAAATGCAAAACTGCCTGTTTCTATTGTATTACATGGTAATATTAGAATAACAGAGGTGTAGCTATTACCTGGAAACGCTTCTGGGAGTTTCTGTGTAACAACCATGAATCAGTACCGTAAAATGCAAAACTGCCTGTTTCTATTGTATTACATGGTAATATTAGAATAACAGAGGGTGTAGAGATTACCTGGAAACGCTTCTGGTAGTTTCTGTGTAACAACCTTGAATCAGTACCATAAAATGCAAAACTGACTTTTTCTATTGTATTACATGGTATTATTATAATAACAGAGGTGTAGATATTACCTGGAAACGCTTCTGGTAGTTTCTGTGTAACAACCATGAATCAGTACCGTAAAATGCAAAATTGCCTTTTTCTATTGTATTACATGGTAATATTATAATAATAAAGGTGTAGAGATTACCTGGATATGCTTCTGGTAGTTTCTGTGTAACAACCATGAATCAGTACCGCAAAATGCAACATTGCCTTCTTCTATTGTATTACATGGTAATATTAGAATAACAGAGTTGCAGAGATTACCTTGAAATGCTTCTGGTAGTTTCCAGGTAATCTCTGCACCTCTGTTATTCTAATATTACCATGAAATGTTTCTTTTCCTGCATGCATGTAACCCTGTGCAATCTGACCAGCAGCTAAACACCATCCACCATCAAGCATTGGAGACTGGGATTGTTGTAACTCAGTTTATTTAGAAAGGGTGAAACTGGGAAATGAAACACAATGACCAGTTGCTTACATATTGATGAGTCACAAACATTATACAATCATAATTGTAAAAACAATATAACTACACAACACTGTAGTGCAGCAGTATATACAGTAGCTAACATGTAACCTGAAATAAAGGAAATATGTAATGTATTATTATACAGTGTACATAGAATAACCTATATTGTTTATCTAAATAAACTAAAATACACTTACATGTAGCACAACCCAAGATAACAGTGGCAAACTAGCTTAATGAAGCGTACTGATAGTCTAATATGAGCTATCATTCATCATCAAAAATATACATATTGCACATCAAACTTTCTGACAATAATTAACAAAGATATCAGAACAGTATGTCAGCATCTGTTTCACATACCGAGAATGCTACCAAAGGCATGGAACGTCGAAGTTGAAGCGGATTGTATGGAGAGACAACACACGAGGCTGTCCTGCTCACGTTCAACTTCCTGACTGAAGTCCCATGGCGCAAATGTCCTACAGTTCTTAAAGGAAAACTGATTTTTTTTTAAACGTTATTACGATGCATAACTTACTGGAACAAAACTGGGGAACGTGTTGTTGCTGGTGACAAAACTACTGATTATATATATTTATTACATGGCTTGCTTATATTCTAATGTAGAATGCGGTCTGTTATTTTCTTTATAACAGACCGTTGCTAAGTATAACACACCGTTGCCATGCATAGCAGAGCGTTGCCATGGACGCAGTTCTGTTCCCTCCGGAGGAGAGCTATCAATAAATCCGCTAGAAGAAGATTGGCGTTGGGGTCCTGATCACCCCGTCGTTGTTGTATTCGCTATAACAACGCTCTACATTATCCCTTACGTACATTGAAGCGATATAGACACGCTGATCGCTGTCTGATTCTGTGAATGAATGCCCGCATTGCATCGTGGGACATCGACTTTGAATGCGCCCAGCTCGGCTCATATCGTAGCCTACTGTTCTGTCTTATTTACTGTAATATTTCACCGGTAATAAGACCGAAATAATATTATTAAAATAAAGAAATGCATACCATGATAACAGCTAAACACATGTTGAAAGATGTAGCGTTATAGTTTTAAAAATATCAATAAACAACAAAGCAATCCAGCTTCCCTGGCCGAAATAGACCGAAATAATAACATTAAAAGAAATACATATAAACCGTGATAAGATCTGGTGAATACATGTTGATTAAAACAGTGATTATTGGGCTAAAAATACCAATAATATCAAAGCTGTATCCAGCTTCTCTGTTGCAGCCGAGTGGCAGAAAGTTTCGTGCTGTGATTACGTAAGATGCTTCTTATTGAAATACATTAGTCTAAAAAACATGACCCGACACGTAAATCTTCACAATAACGTAATGGTATCACGTTCTAATAGATTTAATTTCGTAATGCCATCACGAACTGACGTGAGACTGGGTTGTAACAACAACTACTTTTGTCTAGCAAAACTTTGTTCGCAAAAGTTTGCTTGAATGTTGTGCGATTCAGTGTGAAAATTAATGGAAACACCTTTTATCTTTTACAGCATCAATGTTCAGGTTATGTATTTGTACATATTTTTTTGTACAGCACAATGGGTTCCCTCTAAAAAGCTTTTACTGGTGCTTTTGTTTCAGTGCTTCCATTGTGGAATTAAACTGAAATGCCTTTGCAGACGACTTGTGACCACCAATTTCTTGGCACAAGTCTGGATGCAAGGTGGCCCGGCACTGTTCATGACTCTTGCATTCCTAGAGTCATCACTGAGTCACCGGTTTGAGAGAGGTAGGCTTCTGCAAATATACACAATTAATTATATTACTTGTTTAATTGTGACAATAATAAAGTCATTTCCCTCTCCCTCTATATTAACAGGGCAATTTGATGGACTTCTGCTGGGGGACAGGGGATATGAGCCCTTATGCTGATCCACAGACCCCGGCACAAAGGCACTTCAATGTGGCCTTCGGGAAATGCTGAGTCAGGATTTAGATGACCTTTGGGGTCATCAAATACCGATTCAACTGTCTCTGTGGCCTGAGGGTCTCTGCTGAGCGGGCTTGCAACATCACATCCCTGTGTTACTCCATAATATTCTGAGCATCAGAAAAGAGAGGCCCCTCATGTGCCGCTGGCGGCCCCCAACATTGTGGACCCTTGGTCACCCCACCGGCCCAGTCATCAGACAGGCCATCACAGAACATATTCCTGTAAAAAAAGTAGATTTAACCTAACACAGAATGTATTTCACCCTTTTTCTTTGTGTTATTTCTTGCATTGTCATTTTTACATGCATGATTGTCTACATATTTTATGAGCAGTATTAGAGATAAGATTGTCATTGCCAATGGCAGCTTCTCTGTAGTTGGTGTGCACATGACAATAAAGAACTTGGAACTTGAAACTCTCATTATATTATGTGCCTTAAGAGATAAGAAAAAAGCCATTAGTATACAATGCCAATCATGCTTAACCAAAATAAACAAGTGTAATTTACTGCAATACCTTCTTCTCATGCTCCAGTTGCTCAACCTCCAGTATAAGTTTCTTTATCTGTAGTCCCTTTCTAATGAAATCAAACTGAAACAAGTTTGCTTAAATTTTTAAACAATTATATAAAAGAAAAACTTTTAGCCATTTTCACCGTCTCCCACAAATTCAAAGATATTACAACTTTTATTGCAATTTTTTTACAAAAGCAGCTGCAAAATCCTGGACTGACTAGTACATACCACTTTGAATGATGGTTTTATACTTCCTAATTTGCTGCCAATTTTCCCTAACAGTGCTGGTACTGCAGCAAATACAATGCATATTAGAAAATGAATTAGTCTACAGATAATATTCAATCAGTAAAATTAATTTCGCTTTGATCTGGCCAAAAACTGAATTGATTCCTACGTCTCCATTACTGGACAGTGTCAGACCCAAACGTAGTTCTTAACTATAATGTTTCCATTTGCTGCCTCAAGTTTACATTTAAAGAGCTGTAGAATGAGCAGTTGTCACGTTAGAAATAAACAGTAGGCATTTAGAGTGGTCAAATAAATAAGCCTGTGTTAAGTTACGCATTTCCACCATCCGCAACGTTCTGCAGCATTCCTCCCTTGCCTTAGTGACCTTAGTGATATAGACCTTAGTGGTCCCCTAATACTGTATCTGAAGTCTCTTTTATATAGACCTTAGTGGTCCCCTAATACTCTATCTGAAGTCTCTTTTATATAGACCTTAGTGGTCCCCTAATACTGTATCTGAAGTCTCTTTTATATAGACCTTAGTGGTCCCCTAATACTCTATCTGAAGTCTCTTTTATATAGACCTTAGTGGTCCCCTAATACTGTATCTGAAGTCTCTTTTATATAGACCTTAGTGGTCACCTAATACTGTATCTGAAGTCTCTTTTATATAGACCTTAGTGGTCCCCTAATACTGTATCTGAAGTCTCTTTTATATAGACCTTAGTTGTCCCCTAATACTGTATCTGAAGTCTCTTTTATATAGACCTTAGTGGTCCCCTAATACTGTATCTGAAGTCTCTTTTATATAGACCTTAGTGGTCCCCTAATACTGTATCTGAAGTCTCTTTCCTGAAATTCAGCCTTGGTGCAGAATTACAGCCACTACAGCCAATCCCACAATGAGCTTTCCTTTGTATGTGCCATTTCTGTGTCTGTAGCTTTAAATGCTATTGAGGAGGAGAGAGGGGGGGCAAGGTGGAGGGTGGGGGTGTGGCTTTGACCAACTGCCATGCTTTGCTTGTCTGCAAGCCATGATATCACTAGGCTCGTTCGAGATGAACTGCGCCTCGCTTGTAAAGCGGACGAGAGCAGGCGGCAGCAGCCGGGGGCGGTGACAAAAATCCGCTCTCAAGTTGGACAGTTTCCAGCCGTTTCCAGCAGCCTTCAGGCTGAACAGGAAGTGACAGAAACACTGGTGGTCCGATTCCGATTTAATAAAATTTTATCAGACCCATATATCAGCTTACGTACACAGTCTCCAGTTGATTTTATTATGACAGAGTAGCTGTCAAAAATGCTCTACATGCGATATGTTGCAACAGACTGTAGATGATCTGTAATCTGAACAGATTTAGTCTCTCTGACTTCTAAACATAACTATCAGCCTCTCAACAGGTGTTCTATACATAATAAGCTTTTAAATCAGACAAATTGCAATTAAAATCCCTCCGATTCAAAATCAATAAAAAGTTTATATAAAACGTCATCATGTTGAGTCGATTCTGAACCAATCAGCTGTTCGATCAGCTGAGAGGCCGGTGTTTCCCAGCATGCACTGGGTCCACCTGCGTCCGCCTGGCTCTTGCAGTTGGTGAAAAGCAACTGTGCTGCCTGCGTCTCAGAACTGCGGCCGCCTTGGTCTCGTGAGATTATCGTTGCCCACGTGTGCATGACGTCAGAGCAAGTCGGGATCAAGTCAGACACGAATCTAACCGGCATGCATTGGGCGCCGATCGCCGGTGATCGATTCAGATCTGTCTCATCTCGAACGACCCTTTTTTCTTTCTCATGGCCCAATTCTCTGGGCGGGCAAAGCCGAGAAAGGGGAGGTAACCTTTCCCTTTATGATGTCATAAAGGGAAGATTCCAGATCGGCCCATCTGAGCTTTCATTTTCTCAAAGGCAGAGCAGGATACCCAGGGCTCGGTTTACACCTATCGCCATTTCTAGCCACTGGAGGACCATAGGCAGGCTGGAGGAACTCATATAAAGGTTAAAAACCTCATAATAATAATAGTCATGCCATGGGACCTTTAAAGTGAATGCTCCACACATGCTGTGCTGAGAAATAGAGAGAAACAATGTTTGTCTCTCAGCACTTTAGCTTTTCTCAGCTTTTAACTGAATCTCTGTGGTTTGGAGTTTAATTTCACTCCTACGTGCCTGTTAACTTGGGATTTGTGAGTTTTTGTTCAGTAAAAAACTAGTTCCTGTGGATTTTCCAGAGTAACAATGGCTTTTCCTTGAAAGAGATGTTGCTGTTGAATTTACTAAATGTCAGGTTTTTGTGATGTACCTCAAACTAAATTACATTCAACATCAAATCATTTGTGCAGCATGTCACATTTTCATACACATGGATGTGAAAGTAATGTGACAATATGAAGTTTCCTTTAAAACTCAACTGTAATCTGAGCTGTTCACCAAATCCTCAAGCACAATCAGAAGAAAGAACATGATAAAGTGTAAGTGGCACTTAATAAAAGTGTAGAGTGATGTGCTGCCTTTCTAAGGAACTTTTCGAAAGAGGAGAGAGAAATAAAAATACCAAAACAACAGTCCGTGTTGCAGGCAAGATGATCAGATGATCATGCCCTCTGCCCTTCTGCCTCACGTGTCCAAAGGCAAAATCCAGTGGAACACTCTCTCTTTTCATGCATCCAAAAACACAACAAACAACCTGCAGAGCAGGGCAATATTCAATTACTCTCTCAATAACTTTACCAGATCTGAGAATATAACTCTTATTCATAAACTGTAGTACCTTAAAATCTTAGTTTACATTTTACATACAGTACATGAAACTCAAGCTCTAGCAATAGCACATACCACGTAGTAACCAGTCCCTCCAGGATTTCCAAAATGCCTGATGCGATGTCTTTTGTATGTGTTGCAGTGAAGTTGCGGGAGACATGAAAGTTGCAAAAAAGTTTTTTTTAAAGTTCTTTAAAAATAAAAAGGAAACTTGTTTTGGGGAGAATAAAACTACTCTGGGCTGAGTTGTCCTAGTAACCTTACCAAAAAGTGTCATGATGCTGCAAATGTTGGTATAATATGAAAATGGCTGCTGGATTTAAGACAAAAAATAATAACTTATTGAATGAATCAAATTTGAACATATGTGTCAGTCAATGGCTTTTTGATCTTTACATTGTTAGTTCATTTCCTAACCTGGCCTGGGCTGGGACACACATTCATATGGTTTGATAAAGTACTTATTGGACTTTACCTTATCATTGCACTTACAACAACGAGCGTAGCTATCCTCAATTTAGGTCATTGTGTCGGTCCGAAATGTTTTGCACGGTCTTTCGCTGTACGTTTTCTCACTCCCGCTTGGTCAGCGGCAATCAGAGTCACATTATACGGATGTAAAGTCTGGCACATGGGACTCCTGGGATTGGTTGAAATCGCGGGAAACTCCGGTTATTGGTCTAATTTGTGGAAAGGTTGCGGTGAGTTGCACCAAAAATCGCGAAATCCTGGAGGGACTAAGTAACATAGCTTCAACATAGCGTGGCATAGCACTTCAAATCATTAAACTCATGTTCAACTCCGACTGTTTTTTTTAACTTATGCAGTACACATATCATCAATACATTTTCACACAATGCATTAAACAACAAAATTAACAGAAAAATAGAGATAACTTCACGTGCTTAACTCAGTAAACACATCTATCACGTTATGTCAGGTAGTAACACAAATGACGAACACGTGTAAAACATTCACCGGAGAAAAAGATAAATAAGTAAACTCCTTATTATTACACTCTCTACCGTTGTGGCTCTTAATACTATGTCAGCTGCTCTGCCCGGTGCGTTCCATACAGACGCTAAAGAGGGATTTTTGGGTTGGTATCTGACGCTGAGAGACACTATATGTGCTATACAAATAAAGTTATGACTTGACTTGACTTGCAAGCAGAGGGAAATGCACACAGGCTCATAAAGTACAATGATAAAAGAGATAAGAAGCCACTTTATGAAACAGTGGAACTTGCATTGCTAATAGAGGCCATCAATCAGAGTGAATCAGGTGCAAGACAGAACATAACGGAAAATACTGTTATTACTTTCAACAAGCAGGATGTTTCATGCTGCATTTCATTTCATTTCAGTGGGGTTAGGATGCTCCTCTCTGCTAATAGACCAATTTCACTTACTAATCTCCAGCTTTACACACCGCAGTAGCATGAGTCACTTTAAATAAAAGTTTTTTTTAATGGATGAAAAAAAAAAACAGCAAAATTAAAAAGGGTTATCTATATTCTGTGATATTATTATGTTGTTCCAGTTGTTAGAGACATGGTGCAGATGAGGGGGTAACGCGACTATTATTTCTCCCTAATGCAATCCTGCAGTAGGTGATAAAAATAGGATTTAGCAAGGAAGTGCCAATTATGATAATTATTTATCATTGGTTTGCAAATGAGCACCAAGTTGAATAAAAATGTTCGGAAATCACAGGCGGTTACCTCTCACCCTCAACCTGTCTTTTTTTAGTTTAGATACCTTGTTCTTAAAGTTTCTATCTGTGTGTGGGTGGGCGGTTGTTGGATGGTTGGGAGTTGAAGATGAAAGGGAATATGTTGGCTACCTAATGTATCAGCCTTAGCGCATTATGTGTATTTCAGGAAATGTGGCATTTCAGCCACATTTGGGATATATTTAGAGAGAAAAGAAGGGAGGACCACAGTAAAGGAGCAGAGGGAAAATGGATGCTTTGCAATATGAAGAACAAATTCCTCAAAGGGAAACACAACGATGTTGAAATGTTGAGTCTCCAGCCCCAGAATGCCAATGCACTGTAAATGTGCCTTTTTACTTAGCACAGTGATCGTTACATTATCCAACACTTTGATCCAGAGAAACTTAGAATCTGTGTGGACACAGCTCAAAGCTGATGATGAGTGCCCATCCCACTAGTTTCTGCAGTATGTCCAGCACCGTCGCCACTAGAAGACCCTCGTTGGCTTGTTTGTTGCCCGTCGTAGGAATCACTCTGATTGGCTATTTAGCTAAAGCAAATTAGTGCAGGAAAAGAAAAACGTTAAGTGACGAAAGCAAACAAACGACTGAAGTCCAGAGGGCAAACATTTTTCATCTTCAGCTTATCTGATCAATCCAATACACACAGGGCTGTCAAAACTGCCCAAAATTACATTTGAATGTTCCTTCTAAAGAGGTTCAAACTTTACGAATATCATATCTTTTTGCACATTATGTCCATAAGAGGGAAAACCAATATGAGAATCCTTCTTGTATACTGTAGGTATATATTTCAACATCTCTGTACAGCTCTGTACAAACGTAAGCCGATTCCACGTGGCTAAGCTAGCAGCGTTAGCTCGGGAGCTACGCGGCTAGCCTGTGTTGTGTGTGTGTGTGTGTTAGTAAAAGAAGAAAGAGAAGAAGTGTAAAGAAAAGAGGCACTCTGATCTTAGTTATCGATAACCACTCCAGTGGCTAACAGCTGATTTCCGCGATTATCTCGCAGACAGTAACTAAACTCCGTGAAAGGAGTGATTTAGCAGGTAGCGATTACAGTTGTACCGAGCTACTTAACACAACCTAATCAACAGTATCGTGATCACTGATACATTCACAGAAAAATATGAATAATCACATATAGACCAGTACATAATTAAAATCACAGATCACATTAATGGCAACAAGTGGTAGCGAACCCTTTGCTCATTAATAAAACACACTACTTATCTCTGCCCAGACATAAGCCTTCTTACGGTGTGTTCAGTCTGTTTGTTTTTGTCCATAGATTTCCACAGAAATTAAACAGAGCGGGTCCCTGGCGCTCGTCAGCAGCCACGGAGAAACTTCCCTCCAAAAAGGCAGCAAGGGTCAAGTTTAGTAGACTTTGAGAAGAAAACTGCAGATATGAAAACACTGGTGCGTTTTCAAGGATCCACCGGGATTAAATCCACTTTCTCCAGAAAATGGAAGTTCAGCACAAGCGCTTGCGTGCCTCCTGTCAGCAACGTGAGTTGCAAGTGAAGACAACAGGATTTTGGGTGATCAGGCTTATTTATAGGTCAAGACTCCATGCTGTGTTTATGGTCCCGCTGACCCAATAGGACGACTTGAAACTCTTGAAAGTGTCGAGACTACAATCTTGTAGTTCTTTGACTTCCTGCCAGTTGTGAGGCTTGTCCCTTCTGGCTGGGACTTTAGCATAGAGGTGTGAATTAACCAGGCTTTGGGGTTTACATACAGGCCACGATTCCTTTGTCTCTCTGGTCAGCTCAATCTGAGGCCTTTTGGTTAAATCGGGTTTAACCAGCTTCTTGGTCCCCAACAGACGATATATCTTTAGTTGCCTTTACTCTAAGTCAAGGTAAACTTTATTATCCACAATAGGAAATTCATGAGTCTCTAGGAGATTTTTTGGGGGGGGGTTTCTGTTCCTTGTTTTTATCAGGGTGTTTGAGTTTTCTGTGCTTACGCTGTGTATACCTTATGGGTCCCAAAGTTTCCTTTAGCTTTTAGCCCTTTGGCGTTATATTAAGGCGCCCTGGTTTGGGACTCTTGGCGTCACTTTTTGACGCTCTTGGTCAGGACGTACGTTTAACTGTCATGCGGCACAAGATCGGGACAGTTAGGTTTAGGAAAATATGGTGGGTGGGGTTACAAAATGTACGTTTCAGTGACACGCGGGACAAGAACGGGACATGGGAACATCTGATTTTCATCTGGCGCATTCGAAAGGGATAAGCGAAGCCTGTGATTTTACTTGAATTTACTGACATTAAGCAACAGTATAAACATGGGTGTGGGTAGCTCTGTTACGTGTGTTTGTGTGTGGTCAGATCTCGAGGACACACACGCACACAATCTCAACCGGGTAGTCAGTCATCATCCGAACTGCGACCTCTCCTTTTTCTTTCTCTCACTTTTTTCTCCGGGTGGTGTCAAGCAGGGTCTGGTTAGAAGGATAAAACAAAACATTTCACCAGGTTAAAATCTATTAGCTCAAGCTTTACGCTTGATTTATTTGTAACATTAACCTCTAATTATGAAGTGAGCCCCCTTGCTTGATTGTGCATTATTTTTGATAAGCTATTGCTTGGAGATGTCTTGTCTTTATCTCTAGATGTATGATACAAACATAAAAAATATACTTAGCCCTAACGCATTCTGCTATACATGTCATCCATCGCCATCTAATCATTCTTTTTGTCTTCGCACTTGTGGTGGTTTTCATCTTTCTCTTTCTGCAAATTGTATATGATGTATAGCGACATGATCCAGCACCCAAAACACTGTCAAAACACTCCAACGCACCCTCCATTCTTCGCGAAAGATGGATAAAAAGGCGGAAAAGAAGGAAATAGGTACCTTGAAAAAAAAAAAAAGCCGGCCAAATCCTGGACAAATCAGAGATGCCGATTCGCACGGGACTAATATTATCACAGGACCTCTGTTTTCGGTGAAATATGGTAGGTCATTTGCGGGGGAATTATTACTCTACAAATTACAGACATGACCGATTCGCACGGAATTAAGATCACAGACAACCTCCGCAATTATTACAAATGACTGGTGGTCACCAAGTAATACTTACGTGCGAATAGGGCTTAAGAGACACTGACCAAGGGTCAGTATTTGATGAGTAGGTAGTGAGAACAGGTTGGCCCAGCATGTCTTCCCTTGTACACCTGTTTTGGTTCTAGCCTCATCAGCCTGCCTTTGTGTTACCAGTCCTCAATGTCTTGTTATCCAATCAGTGTTTCCCTTCTTATTCCAGTTCCCTGCCCACTCCAGCATTGCCTTGTCTTGTGATTAGCTCGCCTATTTTTACCTGTCTGTTCTTTGTCCGTTTGTTCGTTGTGATTCCTATTGTTGCTGCCTGTCCTAGTTGTCCAGTTTGTATTCCTTGGAGAATAAATAGTTTGATTTTTATTTCCTGTATCCTACGTGTTGCTTTTGGGTCCAAACCTCCCCACCTGACCACCCTAGCAAGCAAGCTAGCTAGACAGCCAGCGTACACTACCGGCGTACACCAAAAGCCAGTTCCAGACTGATTTCTCTAAGGACAACGTATTTGTAATTGTTTTACTATTTAGATCAGACTACTTCCACATTCCTAGTATGACATCTATGGAGTTAATGCAGTCTCATAAAATATTCACTAATAAATGTCTAGTTACGTAACTTTTAAAAACTGAAATGCAGATACATTTGGTCTTGATACTTTTACTTTCTCCAATACTTTTTATGACCAAATACCTGCAAAACCAATGACCACCAGCCTCAGCTGGTCTGGTGTTTAGTTTTAAGTAGGGCATTTTAGCACGCTCTTACAGAGCTGCTGGCATGGCCGACTTGGTTCTATCATTAATACAAAACTAATGATAAGTGCTGCTGCATTCAGGCCAAGTTTATGATATTAGTCAAAACTGTATACAGTCATAAGCTGAGTAGTAATGCTGAATACATTCTGTACAAGCACTTCACCAATATCCTGAGCTTTTACATGTAATACTTAGAAACAAAGGCATGTCCTTGAGCAGGACCCCGAACCCATAATTGCTCCCGATGTGTGTCGATGTGAGTAAACCAGGTAAGTAGAAAAAAGAGTCTAAGACAATGACAAATGAATGCCATATTTATTGGTAATGGCACTCTAATTCTTTCTATGCACCATGCTGTATGAAAAATATGGTGAAACATTTATTAGGATTTAATTGTTTTGTTTGAGTTTGAATTTGTTGAATTTTGAAATGTGCAGTTTGCAAGTGTTATATTCATAGAATGACTATTGTTGTTTGTATTGCTATCGTTCTTGCATTGTCCCAGGACCCAGAGAGGAACATCTGTCGTTGAGCCCAGCAGGCCATCAACATCCACAGCTTTGCCAAAATCATTCCCCTGTCACCACAGAATAAAAGCAGCCAAGGCAGCATATGATGGCAATACAGAGCATGAAAATACACATGGAGTACGTCACTGTATTCAGACACCAATATATGTAATACACGTCTGCATTAATATAACCATGTGCCTTTTTCTCTCACTCTTTACATGACAAGTGTATTTTCAGTATGAAGAGTCGATCCATTTCTTAAACGTGCTTTTTCACATTGAGTAATGCTTTTGAAGGGACAGATGCAGCCGTTGGGCTGTAACAGCCTTACTTGGCAGCTCCAGCAGAACTGACAGGCACCTAAACAGGCACCCTGCAGTACTTCATGGAATCACACAGCCTCTGGCTTGCTTTCCTCCCCCTGTCCTTGTGCCCAGTCCTGGGCGCGGTCTGCTGTCCAGTTTGGTGCCAGTTATACACCCCCCGCTGCTAACAGTTAAACGGTGTGGCTCTAGTCCATGCCAGGCCCTCTGCCCCTTATGCTCTGTCGTGTGCCAAATCATTTCCCTTAGCTAACAGCTAAATATTTTCTGGGGTATTTTCTTGCCAGGATCTGTTCTCATCAGTTTGTCGGTACACTAACACAAGTAACTGAACTGGACTCAATGTAGAAACCTTATGGATCTGGAGAGCACTAAAAAATGAATTCCCAATTAACAATAACTATACATGTTAGAGCTATAGTAATTAAACTCCAGATAATTTAGTTTTTAGTCATGAAAAAATGTTTTCACAACATCATGTATGTCTTGTATTTTGTTTTAAAAAATAAATAAAAACTGGTTATCATAAAAAAATGAAACCTCTTTTCTATACCTGTGTATACAATAAGTTCAGTATTTCTGAGACATACAGTTACAAAAAAATCTCTTTGGACAGCCCTCAAAATATATTTACTGCTGTCCACTTCCCCCCTCTATTTCTGGTGTCAAAGTTTGGAGGTTCTATAAAATTACTCAAAAGCTCCATGTCCACAACACAAGGGCACCCCAAGGATTTAGTATTGCACTTCCACACAGTTGGGGAACTCACAAGACACAGATTTAAAACGGAATGGTTAACATGGTAGCAGCAAAGGCTGAGATAGTACAAATTTCTTCATTCACACATACAGACTCAAACACTAAAGATGTGACAGGATACCATGCATTGAATTTTTTTATTGGAGTCAATAGTCGCCCTATGGTGAAACGTGTTAAACCTAATGCAGATGTCCTCTGAGGCAAACAATCATGCTCATTTGGATTCCCGTGGGAAGAAGAAGAAGAAGAAGAAGAAGAAGAAGAAGAAGAAGAAGAAGCACACATGTTCCTTCACTGCATTTTCCCTATTCTCTACAACACAACTACCAGGACAAGTTGCGTTGGACTTGAATCTAACTAAATAAATAAACCGAGGACCCTTCTGTGTCTGTCTTTCAGTCCAGGCGTTCATCCGTTCTACTTCACACTTGGCTTCCTGGGTACCCAACTTAGGGCTGGAAATTTGGAGCACTTTGGATTGCGTTGGATATTGGATAGTGGATAGTAATGAACTGTGAACAAGCTAAACGATCGCACAATAAAGGTTGAGGGAAAAAAAGCTGCCTTAACGCTGGCTCTTCCGTGTCTACCCTTCACAATAAAAGGCCAGCTTGAATTCGCTCAGGGTATTTTGCTTAGAAGAAATTCACTAAAACAAAAATGTTTGCCGACACTGGATATCAAACAAAATACAGACAATAGATTGTATTAAGTTGCTGTGAGCTGTAAATTCATCACTTCTAAGCACACAGCAGAAGATAACATCATCTCAGAGCTGACGGGCAAAGGAAGCTGTCTTCCTCTTTCTTCCTCAGACCTAGTGGACACACCCTGGGTCCATTTGTGCAAGTGTGCTGCTAACTTATAACACTAATAATGTTAATTGTAGGAACTATTTTCTTTGTACCAAACTACACTCGCCACCCGCATCACTGCACAGAAGGAAGCATACTCATGTAGGAGAAGCTGGTGTTTGTGACAGCCCAATATGTAAACATTAATGTGTCCTGTAGCGGATGAGCTGTAGCGTTAGCTAACTCCGCATGCAAATACTCTAGTACAGGGGTCTGCAACCTTAGGCATGAGTGCCATTGACAAGCGGTAACTCAAATGGTACAATAGCAATAAGTGTACAAGACAGTTTTTTGGAAATGTTCCAATCCAAGTGCCAAATTATCACTTTCACAGCCATTGGCAGGAGCTTTTTTCCTTATCCATATTTTGAAAGACCTCTCTTCCTCGGATTGGCTAGTACTTGTTGCCTTCTTCACAGAATGCGGCGCAAAGGGAAAAATAAATGACAGCCTGAGTGGGCTTGGTAAATGATGTCAGGCTTAATGCTGGTATGGCACACTGAACATGAACAAGAACATTTTAAAATGGCACTTCATGTTAAAAAGGTTGTCGACCCCTGCACTTGTATGTATGTAATTGGCTTAGACATCTCTATGGCCAATATCTCCAACACTGGAAAACTCACATCAAAACTATCTAGACTGATAAATAGCACTACATGTAAGAAGAAAATATGTATTTGTTTGATTTTGGGGAGAACTGTCCCTTTATTGCTGACAAACATCCATGTCTTTATATGGTTGTTCTTGCTTACCAGGCCCAAAGCTAAAAACTTGGGTTCCCAAAGTCCTACTTGTTTCTTTCCGCTGACCAACAGTTGCTGACTATTCTCCGAATTGTTACCCCTCAACAGTAACACTCCCCCCTTCTCTCCACAGGTGGTGCAGATGGCATGACGGGAACAAACACGTGCAGGGCCTGATGGGACTGCAGACGGTACACTCGGGCCAGGCATCAGCCACGCCAATCACATAACATATGGCAGAGACACTCTGGTGAATGTTGTCTGAATTACCACTGTGCTGCTCCCAACTACCAGCTAACCGAAGCTGCACCTCAACCTCCCTGAGGGCCTGGGGAGCCAGATTGGTGGTGATGGCAGTGGAAAGGATGGTGCTGGTGGGTAAATTGCATGTGTGTGTGATGGTCTGAGGCAATGATGCTGGTCAGTTTTTCTAATAGCACTGACAGATGGAGCAGATTTGGTCTAAAAGTGCTCCTAATCTCTCCCTCTCTGGGGTGAAATGGGACAAAGTGGATGAGACAACCTCCAGCCATTGGCTGGAAAGCTGCTGGAAAGAAAGAGCTCCGAGCTTTTTGATTTGTTTTTCACACTCCGGCATTCATCAAGTAGAATGAAGTCTGCTGACTCTGGTTTGTCTTTGTTCTGTGTGAACAAATTGACTGCTTGAGAGAGTTTACAGGAAGTCAGAGAAGAAGAACAAGAAGTCCAGTAAAAGACAGCTGAATTGCACTGGCAGTCAGATGGAACATGACATGGCAATGAGGCAGCACTTTGTTCTTTTTCTGCGTCATATCTGTTAGCTAAAGTTTGTCGATCATGCAGACTTCCTTTGTCAGCTCCAAGACTTCTGTGAGGATGTTTGTTCCAGACAATCAGGAACTATGTCGACACTCGCACAAAGCTCTGTGGAAGCACAGTACTGTTGTAACTGAGAGAGGAGACCAACAGAAATAATACATACATCCAGTTATAAGAGATAATGCATCTATGAAATATAAAAAAATAGTTTAATGGAAGTTCATGTTGTACACTCACAGTAGTAGCTGTTACTGCAGCTCAACTTCATCATGCAGTGTGTCGTCATAAGGTCATAGTCCCATCAGCTGGCACTGGAACTGTAAAGCAGTGTTGACTTTTAGCTGCATTAATCAATATTTTTAATATTGACAATGTGAAATTATATAAGCACATATTATTATACCTATGTCAATAATTTAATTTCTGTTTACTATGCAATTCTAAAGAAGTCAGACATGGTTTGTGTGGGTGGTGGTGCAGTAAGTGACTTTTTTTCACTTCTTTTTTTTGAACCTATTCTTAAGCCACCTACACATGATCCACGGTAAAGCTGCTCTGCGCTGGCTATTCCATTGTTTTCCTATGGGGAGGTGCCACCCAAACAGGGGCAGCGCTACCCTTGGCGTCACGCACCGCTCGGAATTGCCTCGGTGCGCTGCACTCAAAGTTAAAATTATTTCAACTTTTACCTAGTTACCGCTGACCTTTCAAGGCGCAACCAATTCCAGAACGTTCCTGCACTGCGCTTTGCCTCTATGCTCTGCGCCCTAAGTAATTCCAGACATTAGACAGGATGAATACCATCTGGGAAGACGGACAGGCTGAGTGGTTCAGATCTGAAAACCACAAAGCCAGGAGCAGAAAATATTCGGGTATTTTTCTGTTTGTTGAAACCTTTCCTGAATTTCACTTGTCTCTGTCTGTTCGACGGATGTGGCAGTAACTGAAACAAAGCACATGCGGTTGCCATGGGTTATTGACGTGCAGCAGTGAAAGAGGCACTTTATGAGTCTTGTATAAAAAGGCAAAGCCATCGACTGTTCAGTCGATGACAAGAACAAAGTGACCTCAAAGCTCAGAAAAAAACCCAACACATCATAGCTACTTTTCTGACTTTGTGTCTGTCAGGGTTTTCATCAGTCCCAGTCACTTGTTCTGTCATTACAGGACATGATATCAAGTTTATGATTGATAACGCAGCATTTACAGTTCCAGATGGGAAATCATACTGGGCAGCGGTAAATAATTCACACAGTCAAAACCACTAACACAAACTTCATTTCCCTTGAGACACTTTCTATAAGGAGAAGCAGAGGCAGTCTCCAGCCTGGCCAGCCCCAACAAGAAAAATATCACCGTCCTCCTGCTTTTGATACAGCAACGTCAATAATTCATAGACACGCTCCATTCTTTTTTCAACATAACTCTCCTCCCCAGTTCACAATAGGAGCAGGGCTACAGCAGCTCCGATACATTCTTAATGCTATTTATGAGTTTTCCGTGACAGCGGTATCGGTGTGAGGCCGGCAGACCGGGGTTGGCTACTAGATCCTGGAGAAACTCACCGCTCTTCTCTTTAGTCCCTCAGCTTGCCTCTCTTTTCTTGTTCTTCGAGCAGGGAGACCGAGGACATTAAATATTAAAGAAAGCCCTATTTGCACGGGATTAGTATCATCTGAGGACCCCCACATCTGCGCTTCGTGTGGCGCATTCGCACGGGATAAGCAGTGCCTGCTTTTACTCAAATTTACTATCTGTACCCCAAGAGTTGGGTACCTGAATGCAGGCGGAGGACAGCTAAGGCCGCCGCATCGCACTAGGGTCGGGGTTCCCTATCTTTGTGGTCCAGGCCCGGTAGAGGCGCATCCCCTATCATCCCCGACGCCGCGGCAACCCACACAGCATTGCCGTCACCCGCAGGGAGGGCTTTCACTCAGGGACGGAGGTCTCCGTTTGACAGTGGTCCAAACTAGGTTGGCCATGAAAGGAGGCGTCTGCAGCCCCCCGCCTTCCCATATCCGTCTTCGCAAGAGGAATAAGAAACGTCACAGAAAACAAAAAACATGAAAAAAATGATATATGACCCAAATCAAAGACATGTTGATTCGCACAAGACTAATATTACAGGACCTCGGTGTTCGGCGAAATATGGTAGATCATTTGTGAGGGAATTTTTAATTGACAAATTAGAGACATGGCTGATTCTCTCAGGATTACCTCCGTAAGTATTACAAATTAATAGAGGTCACCAGGTAATCCTGATCCTACGCCAATAGGGCTGAAGAAGCTATTACAGCAGTAATTTATGTTGGTGTTATTTTTGCAGCAGAGCCACCCAGCTGACAAACACCACTGTCAGGAACCCTCAGGTAGACGTCCTGAGGACTGGACAGGGGCAGAGCAGGAACCCTCAGGTAGACATCCTGGGGACTGGACAGGGGCAGAGCAGGAACCCTCAGGTAGACATCCTGGTAACTGGACAGGGGCGGAGCAGGAACCCTCAGGATGGCGGCCTGGGGACTGGACAGGGGCAAAGCAGGAACCCTCAGGTAGACATCCTGGGGACTGGACAGGGGCGGAGCAGGAACCCTCAGGATGGCGGCCTGGGGACTGGACAGGGGCAGAGCAGGAACCCTCAGGTAGACATCCTGGGGACTGGACAGGGGCGGAGCAGGAACCCTCAGGTGGACGGCCTGGGGACTTGAGGGTGACGAGGGTAGTGGAAGCCCTTTCGAGTATGGACACACAGGTGCAGCACATTTGGTGGACGCCCGGACACGACCCCGGGTAGACGGGACCCCTCTTGAGGACTTGAGTTCAGATAAAGCAGCCGGTAACTGTCGGATCTGGGGACCACTGCAGCTCAATTTGAATGTGTGTTGGACGGGCAGGAGACATTAGGTCATAATTAGTCTTGCATTGCCAGACTGGCGAGTCCACACAGCATTCCGGAATGGGACAAAAACGAGCTCTGGTTATTGCCATTTCTTTAAACCATCACAATTGTCTTGGGCAGGGCTAAGCAACAGCACCTCTGCAAAATAGCCTCTGGAAGGAACTTGTTTTGGTGGAACGTGTGTACTTTCAAAGGTTGTTTTAGTTGTGCAACAGAAAACTCAGATTCTACAGATAGTTTAGCTAGCTGTCTTGATATACCCTGCAGAGATCTAAGGAGCAGAGAACCATAGTCCTCCTAAATCGCCCAGAGTTTAGAATGCCAACACAAAATGTGCACAAGGCAACAGACATCCGGCCTAAATGAGGGACATCAGGCGGAATTTCTGGTGGCACCGGAGCAATCCTGGAAGTGGAACGTTGTGTATATAGACTAGGCCGTAATTGATAAAGGCTGCATCCCTGACTTGGTTTTGGCTGTTACTGGAATCCTCCAATAAACCAGCAGCAGATGATTATGGTGTTCTTGAAGGCAAACAGTTAACACTGGAGTTAGGGAGTTGGTCCAAGACCCAACGTGTTAATGCCACACACGCACACACACACACACACACACACACACACACACACACACACACACACACACAACCAGCAGCTCGCCATACATGTATTTACCAGTTTTTTACCAAATTCAAACAGACACGAATGTCGAGCTGTGTGTTTTAAAGCAGGTTGTATAAAGTCTGACATTTCAGCAGAGAGAACGTACTTCCTTTGACAGCTACATTTTTAATTTTCTGCCTCACAATGTTTTCCTTTCCTTTAGCTTAGTCACTTTAAAGCCCGTGAGTCAGACCGACTGGGCTTTGGATCAGTCCAGCTGTAGATGCTCCATGCATAGACTTTGCAAAATATAAATGTTGTGTAGCCAGCTAAGGCAAAGAAACCGTGGCTCTGTCAATGTTTTGTGGTATACCCCTCAGGTCTTAGTCAAGTCTCAAGTCTTGGATCAAGCTTCTTCTGTACCACTAAGCAAGTTCAACAGAGCCAGGGTTTATTTACCTTAGCTGACTCAACAAAGCCTGAAGCCCTATTCAGAGATAACGGCTACCACGAGTTGATTAGTGAAAGGAGCTTTTTAGTCTAATTCAAGTCGAAACTTGACTTGAATTACTCTGCATGTATTTCTCTTTTTTTACATTTCTTATGAAACTTTTGCACACAAACTTTTTTTAAGATTTTTTTTATTTTGTTTGTCTTCAGTTGGTATATCCTTGGGGTGTGGTTTTTATATGAGCCATTACAGGTTTTTACCACACCCTCACATGTATTTTGTATTTCTTCAATGTAATTTGTATTTTATCTTTGTGAAACAAATAAACATAAAACATACACCCCTCAGGTCTATTACTTAGTTTTGAAATGTACAATAGCACAATTGCCTAAAACACATCACAAATCTTTTTTTTTTTTTTTTTAATGGAAACAAGACATTTATCGTCCAGTAGCAAGTAATGAATCAAAGCATCAACAGTATATGTGTCAAATAGTTCAATGAGAACGCTCCAAACGAAAGAGCAGCTGTAGAAAAAGCCCCATGATGAGGTTTTGTCTGTTTGGAACATTGTCTCATGTTTCTGTACATCTACACAACTCTACACAACACATTCCTGCTCAGTCACATTAAAACCCGGATCAGTGCTGAACCTGAATGTCACTACCATAGCAGCATAGAGTATTAGGATCAGATTTGAAACTAGTGAGCCCTAAAAGGTAAATGGTAATTAACACAGACATATTAAGCTGTATTCAGCTTAACTTACAAGGCTCAGCTTCAGTTTTAACAGTTAGATTGCACTCTGAGAATGACCAGTGTCCTGGTTGTGTTTCAGATGTATGAACCGTTAACCATGCATGACAGGTATGTTACAGTGATTATAATAATAACGGTCTTTACAACAGTTAAGGTCAGTCATTATTAAGCTGCAGGAGCATTTCTCAAAATAATTTTATCTAATATTTTACCACAAATTCCTCAAACAGTTGGCAGCTGGCCCTCCTGCGTCTTATTTAAAACAGCGTAGGTTGCATAAAATAGGTTATATCTAATAATAAATACAATAGATAACTGAAAACATATTGATAGTCTATTAAAAATATTAAACAAAAATGAAAAGGAGCTATTTTAATATCTAGAAGCAGGAACTAGCAGATTCACTTTTTGGGTACAGGGAGGAAAATAGGCAACATGCTGAATATGAAGACGAGAAACTATTTTGCTGCTCATGTACGTGTATAGACTAATTAATCTGATAATGAAAGGCTAATTTCTCTAATCTGAATTTAGAGTTTTTTCTGTTTCATTCAGGTCCCTGCAGGTGCAACTGAAAGTGAGCATTACGTTATGAAGACTCATGATATTAATTATTTATGATAGTTTGGCAGAGCTCCAAAAAGCAAAATGACACACACTATTGCATTTTCCAATATTAATGGGTCAACAATTCAAGTCTCTTCATCTTTTTAGACATTCAGGTAAATCAAGTATTGTAACTCAATGGAGTCCAAGACTGTACAGTAAATACCGAAATCTCAAGCTTCACAGAGGTTAGTGTATTTAAAAAATTCCGACATGTTTTGTGTTGCTTTTAGTCTCGCAGCTGTTCAGGAGCACCATAGCTTTAAACAAGCTACACCCAAAGCAGTTTACAGCAATTTCAACAGGAAGTGTAGAAAGTAGCAAAATGAAAATGTGGCCAAAGACATGATGGGCTTGTTTAAACTTTATAGCTGCAGGAGCTCCACAAGCAGAGCCTCTCACACCGGCACAATCGATTGAGTCTTGGACTGAAAATGGCGCCTCCATTTGCATTTTGATGTGTCTGCCTGAAGGAGGCCCTCAAAACTGTTATTACTGTTCATCTCCTGCATACAGCTGCAACACACAAACATATTCAGCACTTCATAAGCCATTAAGGCACATATACCGTATACGATATAAACACAGCCATGCACGCACACACACACACACACACACACACACACACACACACACACACACACACACACAAATACACCAGGAGAGACATACAAATGCTTTGGCAAAACATACACAACATGCAAATCACAGAAGTGATCATCAGTGCAACAATGCATTACAACATGGTGACACACATGCACGCACGCACGCACACACACACACACACACACACACACACACACACATTCACTATTCAGTAAATGTTGTCATTCATTAAAAACATGGTTCCAACCTGATAGTAAGCACAACAACCATATCTAAAGAATAAAGTGTCTCATAAGGCCTTTAGTGTGTTCGCTTCATATTAGTAGTTGTGTGTGTGTGTAGTCTCCGTGACGTCATCCATAGGTTTCTAAAGAGCCAAAACGAAGCTCCCGGTGACTCCGGCCATCGCCCTCTTGGCAGTGCCTGATGCCACCGACGCCCGGCTTTGATGGAGCTGAGGCGGCTGAAGGAAGCCGACAGTCTATACTTGCCTCCTGTGACGGCAGCCACCTGTCACTTAAATGGGCAAGTGAAATTCTATGAAATTCTGCATAAGGAGGTATCAAACAGATCTTTCACTCAGGAGACCGGGGTACATGTCCTGTGTGAAACTAAATGTCAACTGTGATTTTGAAATTAACAACGTTTTACGGACCTTAGTCCGAGACATCACGTTATGTCCTCTTTAAGTAGTTTTACGTGACTTCTTATAAGACAATCCCTGATGTTTTACTGACGCTAACTAAGGGCTTTTTTTGCATAAACTTAACTAGTTCCATTTCACAATGCTAACTACGTGTTTAAAACTGCTGGGGTTCTGTGGGGATTGACTTCCTTGTTTGTATCCCGCCTGGGTGTCATGATTAGCTATGAAGCTAGCGTGTTGTAGAATGACATTGTTACCTGAGTTTGTCCTGAAGGCAGTGCTTCTCCCCAGGCTGGGGTGCTTGGTTTGTTTTGTGGAAGAATGCTCAGCCTTAAAGTGCTCATATTATGCTAATTTTGAGGTTCATAATTGTATTTAGAGGTTATATCAGAAAATGTTTACATGGTTTAATTTTCAGAAAACACCATATTGTTGTTGTACTGCACATTGCTGCAGCTCCTCTTTTCACCCTGTGTGTTGAGCTCTCTGTTTTAGCTACAGAGTGAGGCATCTCACGTCTGTTCCATCTTTGTTGGGAGTCGCACATGCTCAGTAGCTAGGTAAGGACTACTAGCCAGTCAGAAGCAGAGTATGAGGGCGTGCTATGCTAGCAGCTAGGCGAGCATTATAATGTGTGTTACAAAGTGACCCACGTTTGTCTCTGAAGTAAAGGCTGGACTACAATAGAGCTGTTTGGAGCAGTTTGTGACAATCCACATCCCCAGATCTCCAACCTGGCCTTGGAACTCCTCGGGATCCCCCAGTCGGAGCTGGTTAATGTGGCTCAGGAAAGGGAAGTTTGGGGTCCCCTGCTGGAGCTGCTGCCCCCATGACCCGACCCCAGATAAGCGGACGAAGATGGATGGATGGAGCAGTTTGTGAACAAACAGTGTTTTCTGTTGGAGATGGTAAGTGCCTCTGGGGTGGACTTTGGGCTTTTTCACTTTGTAAACCGTGCACAAAAAAGATATATAACACAATAAAGAAAAGGGAAAAAAACCAAAAAGCATAATATGAGCTCTTTAAAAGATAAAGTCAGAGAACAACAGTCTCTGGTGCACAGTAATGTCATATAGATCACATGGAAGACTGTAACAGAAGATAGCCTGCAGCTGTACTCTGCAAGATGCTCACTGCTATCTATCTGTGGCTGGTTTTATATCTCTGCCACCTCTGCTAAAAACTTATTGGGCAAAACTAATTTGTAGAAATAAATGTAATTTCTGCCCATTCTCTGAACTTTTGTTTTCTCCTCCCTTACTACAGGAAATATGAAAAACAGCCATGCTTTAACTGGATGTGTGTTTGGCTGAATAAATTGTTGGGCTGGAAAATGCTTTCAACTTTGAACTTGTTTGAAAGTGTAGAAAAGGTTTTTGCCTGAAAGCAATGCTTCATACTGTCTTTCTTTGGTTCCTTCGCTCTGCCTTTGAGTGCATGCCTTCACAGTCTGTACACTGTATTCTATGTGTGTTAGAGCCAAAGTTACAACGTTGCTTATTTGTTTCCCAGAAATGAAAACAGCTTTGCAGTGGATGGCACAATTACACTCAGTCTGTTATACAAGATATGATTGCAGCTGCTGTCAGAAAGCACTTGCATGTCCTTGCAATGCGATGCTGAAGAAAGAAGCAGAGCTGTCATCTTCTCTGGATCAAGAAGTCAGAAAGTCAGAAGCTGTGTGTTTGGAGACATTGTTAGAAGTTGAAAACCATTTTGGACATGACAATATGGGAAACACAGCATTGGGCTTATTATCATTTACAGGCATGCACACAAACATAACAGGCATTGTGCAATGTGAAATGTTTGCTGTGCCTGTCAGGGAGGGGGAGAGCCAGTCTTCTTCTTTGTAGAAGAAGACTGGCATAGCAGTGCCGCAGTAAACTGTCGTGACCTAACGCAACACACACACACACAGAACGTCGAAGGTGTGTTGTTGTTGCCGCAGCCAGAAGACACATATAGTTTCAAATGAAGCTGGAGGCAGCAAAAAAACAAACAAACAGCTGGCTAAACTATTTAAAAATGGCGGGTTTGTTCAGGACACCCCCATCTGTCGCTTTCACATCACCTTTTGGTATCGCCTCGGCTCGCCTGGAACCTCGACTGAGGTGGTACTAAAATAAGTACCTGTTGGCAGGTACCAGGGACTTTTTTTTGTAACGGAAAACCAAAAAAGGCGAGTAGAGTCGAGGCGAGTCGAGCAGGTACCATGTAACAGAAAAGCACCATTAGAATTACTTGATCTCGGTGCTGCATTTGACACGATCGACCATGACATGTTACTAGACCGATTGGAAAACTGCGTTGGCCTTTCTGGCTCAGTACTAAACTGGATTGTATCCTACGTAAAGAATAGGGATTACTTTGTATCTATAGGTAATTCTGCATCTCAGAACTAAACAGGGGGAAGCAGCGTTCAGTTTTTTATGCTCCAAATATCTAAAACACACTCCCAGAAAACTGCAGGTCCGCCGCAACTCTCAGTTCTTTTAAATCAAGGCCGAAGACCTTTCTTTTTGATGTTGCCTTTCGTAAAAAAAAAATTCATTTCTTATACTACACTGTAATTTTGATTCTCTTATTTTATGTTTTTAATTTTTGTAATCATTTTTAATGTTTTATGTAAAGCACTTTGAATTGCCCTGTTGCTGAAATGTGCTATACAAATAAAGCTGCCTTGGCTTGCCTTGCCTTGCTCTCTCTACCAACAACACCATCCTAAGAAGACAGGATGCTGTCATAAGCCCTATTCGCACAGGATTAGTATCATCTGTGGACCTTGTGTGATTTAGAAATTACCCCCCACATCTGGGTTTTGTGTGGCACATTCGCGCGTAATAAGCAACACCTGCTTTCACTCTTATGTACTGACTTGTCTGCACCCCGAGAGTTCGGTACCATTATCCCCGCCGCAGCGGCACCCACACAGCCTCTCTGTCAACCCTCAGACGATCGCGGGAAGCGTGGACTTGGTGACGGAGGACTCCAATCGGGCAGTGGTCCAGACAGACTAAGTTGGCCATGAAAGGCGGCGTCTGCACTCAACAGTGTTTTTTGCCCCCAAATGCTCCTTCCAGGCAGCGCTGCGACCGCTGCCTTCAAGGCACCTAACCCTAACCTTAACCTTAACCCCTAACCATAACCAGTGCCTCCCAAAGGTGCCTTCCAGACAGCGCTGCCCGGAAGGCACCGTTGGGGGCAAAAATAAAGATAAAGATAAACGGCTTCCGCAGCCCCCCGCCATCCCATATCCGTCTTTGCGAGAGGGACACAAAGGCGCACAGGAAACAAAAACCTTGAAAAAATGATATACGACCCAGCCAAATCTCAGACACGTTGATTCGCACGGGACTAATATTATCACAGGACCATGTATTTATTCCAAAATAAATGCAGACCGCTGTACGTTTCTGCTTTAGGCACATGAACATGTTTTTGATACCAATGAACACTTCTTCTGTATTCAATAAGAATAGTTTATTTACATGTTAAGCATTATACCATTATCTCTTTTACTCTTGTTGGAAGTATAACCTGCAGCAGATTGACGCTGCGCCAGAAACAGACATCTTTTTTCATTGTATACGACACATTTTCGACCAGAATAACAATTCTGTTTGTGCCGCCTCATTTGAATTAAGGCTTGATATATAATGTCTGATGGTAAAGAAAAAAAACATAAAAAACAGGGATGGAATATTTTCCTCTTTTCTGACTCCAGCTGTTTTTTCTCCCTCTCTCCCCTCTCATCTCCCAACATAGCCTCCTCCCTGTCAGTGAGTGCAGTTTTAAATCTCTTCATCTCCCTTAGGCTCTGCCCTTAGAGGCCCTGGAGAGTATCTCGGCCCTCCAGCCTCTTTGGAAACATAATAGTTGTTCATGCGCATGGTCCATGTCTCAAAGTGCTTTTCAGATAAATAAGAAAATCAGCAGAATGCAGTGTGTCATGTCAAAGGCATCTAAACTACTAAGACTCCAGCTTCAGGAACTTACCTCAAAGGAGAATTCTGTATTTCTCAAACTGGACCCTATATTCCCATGCATTTGTCTCTGAGTAATGTGAACAAAAATCTTTGAAATTGGTCCAGTATTGAGCGAGAACACTGTAACCGGCTGGTTAGCTTAGCTTAGCATGCAGACTGGAAAGAGGGGCAAACAGCTGGTGGTTAAGCAAGGCTAGCAAATGTCTGGACCGTGTGTGTTCAATGTGCTAAATTGTGGCCAAATGAGACAATAAGAAAATTTTGTATTAAATAAAGTAAAAAAAAAAAAAAAAAATTCCATGACCTTTTAAATAAATATAGTACTAACAAAAAAAATGCAAACTTGAAACTTACCATTTAAAGTTTAGTACAACCAAAGCTTTCTGGGGCGGCCCGTTACCAACAGAAACGCTATCCCCTAATTATTTTGAAAGAGCAACAGCCAATGGGGAAACTCCAACGCTCGATCAGTAACTCACGGACAGACTTTTGGTTTTACAAGACAGAAATACAAACACCTACACCAACCGAAACTAAAGCTAACTAAATAACACATTGTTGTATCTGGCTTGTTGAATCTGCTCAGAGACATCTTACCATTTGTGGTTTTAGGGGGAGTTACATGTTCAAACTATTTTTTGGATAACAACAGCTGGACACAGAGGTTTCCTGGAGTCTGGTCACTGCCAAACGGCCGTAAAATAACTCCCTAAAACCATAACTTGTGGTTTTTACATTTCTGATAAACGTTATAATAGCTGAGCTTTAGAGGTGTTTAGTGGATCTAGCTCTGTCTTAACAGACAGCCATGAAATTGATTTCCCTCTGAATAGAACATCTCACTCTTGGAACAAAAGCCAATGAGCCTATTCCCAAAATATCCTTTTCTTTTAACATTCTGATTTTTGATTTGAAAATACAGAAGCAAATACAAAACCAGTTACCTCCCCTATTTATACTGTATATTACAATAAATCATGCTTATTGTACCCGTAAAGTAACTTCCTCCATAAGGTGTGTGAAACTCGCCTGATTACGTACTTATTTAGATTTGATGTTAAACAAAACTTTTTAATTAACTTTGACTTGTTCCAGTGAAAAAAAAACTGTGCATGTTATTTTCAGCCTCCCTGCGTCATCACCTGTGATACAATATGTGTAATACAAGCATTTGTTTTCAACTATATATAAATGTCACCAAAGACAGTTGTAGCCAAGAAGTCACAAGGAGAAATTATTTTTTTCTGGCTCTGCTGTTTCTAAGGTAACTGGCTCCTGATGACACTTGAAGGCCTTTAACGGTATGCCTCCCACCTCACTCTGGCTCTGTGAGAAAACTTTCTCTCAGACTTTATTCAATTCAACCTCTCCCACTCTTTCAAGTTCAAAGTTACGGTTTGACTTGTTCTTCCTCAGAGTCACTGTGTTTAAATGTAGTCACATAACTGGATGTATCCCAGCACTGTGTTCCAACATGACTTCTGGAAAATAAGCAAGGTAGTCCAGCTGCCCTCCCCTCCACCTCTTCCTGGGGGTCCAGAGGTGTTCCCAGGTCAGTTGTGATATATAATCCCTCCGGTGAGTTCTGGGACTACCTCAGGGTCTCCTACTCTGCCCGGAAAACCACCAAAGGAAGGCGCCCAGGAGGCATCCTGATCAGATGCTCGGACCACCTCAACTGGCTGCTTTTGTTGAGCTCCCTCCCTATGTCTGATGGTAAGCCCTTAGATTTCAACAGCTGCCTATAAAGTTTGTGTTAAACTAAGTGCGCTGGCGAGGCACAAAAAAATGTGTCTCTATTGGAGTCATTTTGGCTTGTTACATTTGTACACAAAATGCTGCAGGTGTGGATTGCACTCTGGACAACAGTCTCCAACAACATCATGACAACCTTAAAGAGGAAAATGCAATCAATTAATCGTTTCATTTTCAAGCAAAAAAAAGACTGTTGGTGCGACATTGGGCTTTTGAAAATGCTGTTCTTGTTTTTTTTATATTTTTTTACAATTCATAGGCCTATGGAAATAATAGCTTGTTTCAATCCTAATCCCAGTCCTCCAGTAGAGGTTGTTGTGCCAACAAGCACTAACGCTGTTCTGTGTAACACCGTCATAACACGCTGCATGTTAAGTGTTCCTGTGAAGTTCCATCGCTGAACAAGCTTTTATATAACACAAATAATGATCTGAATTTACTCCTCCCAGTGATTTCATGTGTTCATGCAAACACAGTCATTGATCCGGGAGCTGATTGTATGTGCTGTGCTCAAATAACCCGACAGGCTTCACAGAGCGAAGAAGGAAGAAAACTGTTTACCCTGTCCCACTATATCACACGGCAACGACAAACACTGTAGCAGTATAAATCAATGAGTGGAGTCGATAAAGAAAGCGGAGGCAGCTCTCTTTGTGTGTGTGTGTGGTGGGGGAGGTTTCACGGTAACACACTCAGGCTATTCATTTTCAAAACAGTCCAAAATATTCATAGGCATCGCTGGTTGCCCATATTTTATTTTCCACGCTCATCCTCCAGGAACATCTTTTAGCCATGCATTGACCAGAGCAGCCCACATACTGATGCACTACAGCCCTGTAGCATCTTCATCAGGTTGCTACTCACTTTAGCATATTGGTGTGCTCCACTGTCTGTGCGCACATGTGTGTCTGCAGCACTATAGGTACAAGCTCTGGTGCAGTAGTATATGGTGTATATAAGGTGTTGCATATGCGTGCTGCTGCTGTGAAATGGACAAAAAATGCTATACACATAGACAGAGGAGACCTGCCACTGTGTTTGGTCACATCCATTCACTACTTTCTGTAGTAGATTTCTCACTATGGCAGCGAGCCTCACTGCCACCCTCAGAAGCACCTATCTGATTATGCCAACCAATCATTAAACCACATCAGCTTGCTCGGGATGGAGACCAAAACTCCCCACGCCAATGGGTAACCCTAACGGAGACTCTGGGGCCCGCACCTGTCGCTGTGGAAACCAAATCTCGAGCAAAGATCCACATCAGGTCTGTTCGAGCTGCTTCGGGCTGGAACATGCCCGACAGGCGATCTGTGTTCCTGGTTCATGTCGACGCTGTGCAATGTTCACTCTTAAAAGTCTTTGCAGATGCCTAGCACGCCTAGCTAGCCTGTCTGGTATATGACCCTTTGCCTACCTGCTGGTGACCAAGCTGTCAAGCCTTCAGAGAAGAAGGAAGATGTGGTGGACAAGACACCGGAGCCTACCAGTGGCTGGCGCACAGGCAGAATACAGAGAAGGAGATCCAGAAGAAGGCAAGAGACACAGAAGGAGATACAGAGGAAGATGGTGAGGCACAGACAACAAAAACAGTGCTTTGAGCTCGCCCCACAAGGAAGATGTCCTAGAATTGGACTATGAGGGAGACGAAGATGAAGATGAAGACAAATCCTCAGGTATCCTTATATCAGAGGATGACAATGTTTGCCCGGATCCTTAACCGCTCCTGGGGATGGAGAATAGAGGAGCACACCAGCTTCTCCTCTCCCCACTGACCTGCTGGACGTATGCAAACGCGCAAGCGGGAAAAGTAGGATATCCCCTGGCCTGCTGTCATAACAGAGACCACCAGGTCTACACTGACAGATACCAGCTGGTACAGACTTTACTGAAATGTAGTGTACTGTGTATATCCTACTCTTTCCTTCGATCTGAAATGTAATCTTCCTTCTCCAACCCTTAAAAAGATTGTCCATCACCCCACTGCCCCACGTCTCTTCTACCGAGCGACTTTGTTAACTACTGCTAAAAGATAGAGATTTACGCTCCTCATTCCCCCACCCACCTGCTGACACCAACTGTCCCATGGCCACCTCTTCATCTTTCACCCACATTAAACCCTTATGATGTTAAGAAGTCTAGACCTGTCTCTCTTTTCCAGTGGTGGCCTGAAGGTTAGAAAAGCGAGCTTGTGACCGCCGGGTCGTCGGTTTCGCTTTAGTGTGTAACTTTTTTTTTATAATAATGAACGTCCGTTACATTCAAGCCATTGCCAAATGAGTTGCTAGAAAGCTAATTTAGACTATCAGCTCCGAACAACTCTCTATGGATTTCTCAGTGTGACTATGTCCAGAAAATGGTGTAGTCCGGCGACTTTTGCGCACAGAAACTTGAGTTAAGATAATGACCTCTTCTGAAGAGTCCATCATGTTTTTTTAAACCTCCGTGTACTCCTTGGCTACAAGGAACTGTGTTGAAGAGGGGTGGGGGTGGTGCGGGATCACGGAAGGCTTGTATCATGTGGATGCACCGATTATTTAGAATTCCTCAATGGGGGTGACAGAAACTGCACCCTATAGCTTTAATCCCAGGGTGGGGAAAGTGAAAGAGCGGCACTTACCCCTCCCTCATTACCACCACTGAGGTGCCCTTGAGCAAGGCTCCGACCGCTCCAGTGGAGCTGCTCAGTGGCCAGCAGATCAGACTGTGGTTGTACTGGGCAGCTTCCAAGTGTGAATGTGTAACTGTGTGAATGTGATCATGCTGTTCCTGTAAAGAGAGGCTTCCGCTCAAAGAACCTACCCTACATAAATAAAGGTAAAAAAATAATCATCTTTCACATATCAAGGTACAAAATTCAGCATTCCCTCCACATTTGGATAAAAACTGTCCTCATAACTGACAAATATGAAGGGTCCAAAATGTACCCCACAGTTTTGCCTCTCTAAAGTTAATTTGTCTAATAAAATTGTAATAATTGATAACTTATTATATATAACTTATATATAACTCATAATGGAGGAGCATTTTCCTTCCATGACAGCAAAAAAAATCTGTCTGAAGTTTGAATGAATTTGAATGATCCGAGATATGTTTGTCTCCCTCCTCAATGTTGTGTATTTCACTGCTCCTGCCAGAGATCTGCTGTCAGTCAAACAGCTTGGACTGCAGACAGAGATGCTCTCACTGTCACTTTGACCATCTGCTTTAGTTTATTTTCTGGCTGGTGCTCTGATTCACTGTTTGGTCCAATGATAATTCACTGCATGTTCATTTTGTTGTTATCTCACAATGTGAGAAGATGGAGGATAAACAACAAGAACAACAAAAATAAAAAGCCTGACCTTTTTTGTTGAATAGTGCAGCACTTTTTACCTGGTAAACATATATATATATATATATATATATATATATATATATATATATATATATTTCTCTATTTTTCCTATGAATTATTTTGTTGCAAATTAAAGAGGCAGCAGGCCCTTTTGCCTGTGAATGACTGCGCTCTGCTCTCAGGAGCTAATGGCAGTCTATCAGTGATATCTGCTGCAATTCAACGCTAGCTTTTTATCCCTGAGTGGCTGCTGAAAGAAGAGAACACACCAAATCCTCCTGTCCTCTTCAAGCTCCTGGTGTGCGTGCGTGCGTGCGTGTGTATGTGTGTATGTGTGTGAGCAGAATTATTCAACAGAGGGGCTGCTGGCTCTACGTGCAGCGGCTGTTGAAGGAGGAGAAACTGGACTTTCACTCACTCACACAGACACACACACAAACACACACACAGACACACACACACATTAATATCAAAACACTGTCAAAACAACTCAACAATGATGAAACCCCAAAGATTGATTTTGTGTGCAACTCTCTCTCTCTCTCTCTCTCTCTCTCTCTCTCTCTCTCTCTCTCTCTCAGTTGATGTTACATACAGTACACTTTATTGTTCTGTCTGGTCACCATCTAATTAGCTCTCAGCTATTAGCCAACCAGTGCCGTTCGTCTCAAGTGGTGTTGAGAAGTTTAAAGGAAGAATCTGAGGAAAAAACGCTATTGAGTTGCACTACGGGAAATTTAGGATCCAGCATTTTTGGAGCTTGACCCCTAAAATGGAGTTAAAGTTGTATATCTCACCTTCTGCTGCTTCATTATTTTCTTTTAAAGGTAATCTTAATTTTTTTTTTATCTGTCTCTTGCAAGTTCCCCTGCTTTCTTCTAAACCACTGGAGAGTAAAAGAACTCTGAATATATATATTTTTTTACTGTATGAAATTGATGCTTAACAGGGCCACATGCGTGAGAGGATTTAACCTTTTTTGATCCAGCACTCATCCATCCATTCAGAAGCCTACCCCTAAAAAATGAGATCCACTTATACAACACAGTCTCACTCCCTACTCGTCAAATGTATGACGCATGGTCAAGGACCCTGGCATCAAGTTTCAACGAAATAGGGGTACCCTTGACGTTATTTTTCGACGAGGGGGGTCCGTCAGATAGACATTCATGTTATTCCCTCACCGTCGGATATCGACGAAAGAAAAAAACACGCCCCCGGCCCCTTAACTCGAAATCTGTGACAGTTATTGGTATTTTTAGCCCAATAACCGCTGTTTTAATCAACATTATTCACGAGATAGTATCATGGTTTATATGTATTTCTTTTTATATTATTATTTCGGTATATTTCGGCCAGGGAAGCTGGATTGCTTTTTTTGTTGATTTATATTTTTTAAACTATAAGGCTACATCTATCAACATTTATTTAGATGTTATCATGGTATTCATTTCTTTACTTTAATAATATTATTTCGGTCTTATTACCAGTGAAATATTACAGTATATGCTGTAATACAGAACATTACGATATGATCCGAGCAGGAAGCATTCAAAGCCGATAGGCCTATCCCCCAATGCAATGCGGCCATTCATTTCAAAGAATCGGGCAGCGATCAGCTGGTCTTTAACGCCAGGATCGCTTCAATATACATATATACAGTCAGTGATTGTGTCACCAGCAACAACACGTTGCTCAGTTTTGTTCCAGTAAGTTATGAATCATAATAACGTTTAAACGAATCCGCGAAAAACTCCGGAAGTGACGTAGTACGTCCCGCTCGGCGGATACGAAGATAAAAATATATAGGCCTAACATTCGTAATATTAATGTTTTTTTCTAATGTTGTATTTGAGGAGTTAAACAATAAAGATTGTTATAATATTAAAATACAGTTTAATGTATTTGTCACGTTTAAACGAATCCATGAAGTGACGTGGAAATTCCACATCTCGTCTGTGAAAGAATGTTTCAAGTTGTAATGTGAGAATTTACACAATAAAATACTAATAATGAAAAAATTGTGTTTTATATTTAGCACTTTTATTTGCCTTATATATACTATATAAAAAACCTACAGTTGAGTGTTTAGAAATACAGCCTAATGGCTTGTTTGACTAATTTGCATTTGTTTTGAATTGTACTGTTGTGAAAAACAATATACAAAGAGAAGCATTTTTTTATTTTATTTTCCATACATAGTTATTTAAAAACGCAATTTTCTAATTTTGCAGTTGATGAATATTAATAGCAAAGACTAAAGGGGAAAAACATAAGTATATTTGTGTGGGACTTAGTTTGATTTAAAATCACACTGCATTATTAGTTGTTTTAAATAAATTACTTTTTTGAAATATCAATTTATTGTAGGCCTAACATATTCATTATTATATTCAGAACATGATCCTCATATCAATCACCGTGGTTACAGCTTGTAGCCATCCTAACCTTTGTAGCCTTTACTGAGACTACCTTTTCAAAATTAAGAAGGGACTAGTTTTAAGAAGCATTTTCAGGAAATTAAAAGGATAAGCAGATTGTTACCGAGGTTTTTGTTCACTGAGTAAGATGTATATAGCTTTGTTTGGGTATGTATACATATACAACATTTGTATGGCATTTTTGGCACACTTCTACCTCAGCCCTACTGCACAAAGACAAAACTCACACATCTCATTCAACCATTTCACAAGCTGAGAAAAGGGTCATGACATGGGTCAGAGCAGTGGTTCCCAACCTTTTTTCCTTGGTGCCCCCCCACTCCCCTACTCATGTCTAAGAAAAGCTGAACACCCCCCACACACACACACACACACCTTTGAAACTGAAGTTGAGGTAACTCTCGAGATAGAGCTGGGTCAGAGGATATCAGAGGTCATAAATGATGAACCAATCCATCGGCTCTGCTCTATAGGCCCAATGGTGTTCATATGGACAACATGCAGCTTTGGCTGGAAGGCCCGTGTTGAAAGTGTGTGTTATCATTTAGAGCAGACACCCACGGTGAATCAGATGGTTTATGTTATACAAGGCTGCATTACAGAGAATTTTATTATGACTCTCATGAAGGTTGTGTAGAGGAATAGAAACCAGTCTCTCCAGGCAAGCACACAGAATATGGTCTGCTCTATCTTTATTCTCCATGCCAAGTATGAGCTCTTATCCTCTGGCAGAAGATATGGGTAAACTTAACATTTCTAAACTATAAAAACGTTGATGATGATATAGGCCTAATTTGGACCTACCTCAATTAAAACTTTAAATAATGTTGCTTGAGATTGAGGGTGTGCAATAGCTTCATGATAGAAGCATGGTTGTGTTGCTCTTGTCACTGTTTGTGAAAGATGAGCTATAGATTGTTGCTGTGTGATGTGCTTCAGTCTAGCCTATATCACTTTGTTCATGTTGTTTTTTATTTTAAGTATGTCAGCTGTATGATAAAACAATATGTCAAGTGTTATTTGTGAAGCATTTGAACTCAAGGCAAATATACCTCTGGGGACAATAAAGTAGGCTATCTCCTGCTAAGTGGTCTCCATGATGTGTAAAAATTAAAACGTTGTCGTAGGACTATAGCAAACACATCGTTGGAAAGGTCTCAACCTGGAGAGGAACATATGTCAGTCTGAAGAGGATACATTACTCCTGCTTTGAAATATTGACCTCTGAACCTTGAACCCAGTACATGTATGAAGGCCTGTCATTTAGCAACAGAAGGTGCTACACACCTAAAACCAGCTGTTATAGAAAGCTCTGGACCTCAGCTGTCATGTAGATATGGTCACCAAAGTTTATCCACTGTAAGCACTGTCAAATATGGTAATAAGCTATATTCACCTATTTAACGATTCGATTTTTAAAATCTGATGACACCAGTGTGTTCTCCATCCCAAAAAACCCCAGGGTGTATCCAAAATTATACACTGCCAACTTCTACTTATGAGAAATATACCAATATACTTTAAAAGAAACGCCACAGAAGCTGTTACAAAGCTTGAGCACTTGTAGTTTTTCCGGGGTGGGTGGGGGGACTCGTTCGGCTCCTCTTTCTGCTGTCTGCCGTGAAATGGCTTGATTCCATTTCAGATTGAGGCCGCCCGCCGGCCGGCCGAGCACACAATATATGAGACACATACATGAAACTGTATTTTATTATTATAACTATCTTTATTGTTTAACTCCTCAAATACAACGTTAGAAAAAAACATCAATATTACGAATATTATATATTTTTATCTACGTATCCGCTGAGCGGGGACGTACTACGCCACTTCCGGAGTTTTCCGCCGGATTCGCTTAAACGTTATTATGGTTCATAACTTACTGGAACAAAACTGAGCAACGTGTTGTTGCTGGTGACACAATCACTGACTGTATATATGTATATTGAAGCGATCCTGGCGTTAAAGACCAGCTGATCGCTGCCCAATTCTTTGAAATGAATGGCCGCACTGCATTGGGGGATAGGCCTATCGGCTTTGAATGCTTCCTGCTCGGATCATATCGTAATGTTCTATATTACAGCATATACTGTAATATTTCACCGGTAATAAGACCGAAATAATATTATTAAAGTAAAGAAATGAATACAATGATAACATCTAAATAAATGTTGATAGATGTAGCATTATAGTTTAAAAAATATAAATCAACAAAAAGCAATCCAGCTTCCCTGGCCGAAATATACCGAAATAATAGGCTAACATAAAAAAAAAATACATATAAACCATGATACTATCTCGTGAATATTGTTGATTAAAACAGCGGTTATTGGGCTAAAAATACCAATAACTGTCACAGATTTCGAGTTAAGGGTCGGGGGCGTGTTTTTTTCTTTCGTCGATATCCGACGGTGAGGGAATAACATGAATGTCTATCTGACGGACCCCCCTCGTCGAAAAATAACGTCAAGGGTACCCCTATTTCGTTGAAACTTGACGCCAGGGTCCTTGACCATGCGTCATACATTTGACGAGTAGGGAGCGAGACTGTGTTGACTTATATGAATGGCATGAAAAAGTGTTTAAAACCAAATGAATACATTAGATGAAGAAATAAACAAGTCTCAGTAAAGAGACACAACGTATGGAGCTGTGAAATATTCCAATACACCTTTTAAAACTCATCTCTTTTTAGCAGAAAAAATATCTCAATGCGACATTATCACACAATCTCTGTCAATCAAACAAAAGGGGCAGATGTGATTGGCTGTTGTCAAAATAACCTTCACCAAAGCAGTATAGCAGTCTGCGCTACGTGTGCGTGCGTGTCACAATGTCGGGGTGAGAGAGTGTGCCGGCCGGCTCTTTGTGATATGAAGGACAGGCGACACGGCGTGAAACATTGAACACAGCATCCGTGTTGTCAGCCTGCAGCAATGCATCATGCCTCACTGTAAATAGCAGGCACGCAGAAACAGGTGTTAGGACCTGGACAGGTGGTGCACCGGTGTGTGTTGGTGCATGGATGTGTGTATTCAAGCATACCTAACTCAATCAAAAGCTCCAGTAGCTCTTCAGACCGAGCCGCTATTGTCGAAATAACTGATTTACTGGAGCGATTAAATTCTTCCACCACCACTGGGAGAGGGGGGGGGGGTGGGGGTGGGGTGGATTTCGTTCATTCATCCGTCACCTGCAACATCACACCCACCACTGACTGCGTTTGACAAAATTTGTGGGGAAATGAAGCATTTTTGTTCTGCGTTCCTGTTTCTTTCAGAATGACTTCATTTGACCTCAGGGCTTTGAGGAAGTAAGACTCCGCTGATGCAAAAGGCCAACATCCTGTGTTTGTGTAGAAATTAGAAAAAAAATAAATCCCATTTAAAGCCACTGTGGTAATGACCACATCTGTGTGCTTCACACTGTTTCTCATTTAAAAGAACAGTCCAACATTTTGGGACACTTCTGTGCTACAGATTTAGATGATAAGATTGATATCAGTTTCTTTCTTTGTGTCCAGAGGCTCCGGGGGTGGGGGGTGGTGGCAGAGAAAGCAGCAAATCAGCAGTCCTCCTTCTTCGTCCATTGTACACACTATCAATGTAGTTACATCTATAAGGTGGAAGGAAAAACAGACCACTAGAAACGGGCTTCAGGTCACAGTTGCATATGCTCATAAAGGACAAGCTAATTGGTGGAGTTGTATTGTGTTGTAAATAGTAACTAAACCCGGCTGACGTGCCTCGTCCCTGTAAACTCAAAAAATGCCTGTGAAAACATGATCGACATGGGCAGTGCTGGGAAAGGGGGCTAACCCTAAGCCCCTAACCCTAACCCCTTAACCCTAACCCTTTGGTTTCCCATTAACTATCCGGTAGTTGAACGAAGTGGGTGAAGCCATCAAAACTTTTCTTATACCTCACCCTAACCTCCAAATTCTGCGGTAGGGATGTGCCTCTCCGGTCTGAGGCTGATGCGATACGTATGTCGATGCATTGCCAACAATCTGATACATTAAAAATACATATGCAGCGACTACCAATATGATCCGATTCACCACCTACTGCGATTCAACACAATTTGATTCAACACGATGCGACGAAGCCATAAACCAGGTCTCCCAGTGTCGGATCTAAATCCTAAAATGTCAGACTGATTCTTCAAATATGCATGGACAGATGTATGTGTGAGTGGGAGTGTATTGTGTGCTCCCTCCTCAGGCCCTGTGGATTAGGAGGCAGCATGTGAAGGAGATCTGTGCTTTGTGAATGGCTGCAGTACTCCAGACTGGGTCCCTACTGATAAAGCTGTCTCTGACAAGGAGAGAGACAGGACAAGAGGAAGTCAAAAGTGGGATGGAGAGATAGAGAGAGTCACCATAGGGAGAAGAGACAGGAAAGGAAAGATGAGTGCATTAGAGCTGAGAGGGGATTAAGATGGAGAACGGAGACCAAGGAGAGAGAATGTGATGTCAGAGGAGAGGAGACAGCAGGAGATATGAAAGAGGAAGAGATAAACATGTGAATAGGGCTGAGCAAGATGGAGACAGAGATGTGAAGAAGAGAAGGCAAATACAGATTAAAGACTGTGCAAAGCATTGTAGTGACTGATGTGGAAGAGGTGGATTAGAGCAGTGCTGGGGTCTGACTGATAGATCGGCCTTTCAGATCGTGTCTCTAGAGCTCTCTTTCTTTTTTTCTTTCTTCTAATTTGTCAGTAGAGTGAGTGAAAGGTGTTGATGGTGGTGAACCCTTACAAACAGGATGAATGGCAGTAGTACTGAAGTGTCAAGCGTGATGGAGAAATCAGCGGCTGACTGATCTTTTTCTGGAGCTCTGATTTTTACTAACCGTAACCCTAACCCGACAAATCTGCCCGCTCATGTTTTATTTGCTCTGGCTGATCCGTCTGGCCACCCTCACATTCAGATTTCCAGCTTGCCAGAAGCTAGACGGACCAATCACACCCATTTATCTCACAAGGGGCGTCCCGGTCGAGAGGAATAACTTCACCGCTAGCTCTCTAGCCAAAGTCAGGTCAACTAATGGAGGAACTAATGCTGTGTTTGCACTGTAGCTGTTGGCTCTGTTAGTGATCCCAGTTCCCTCCACCCTCTCTCTCTCCCATTGTGATCCGCTGATCATTTGTGTGAGCTCCGTGTGAGCACAAATGTCAATTTCAAAATGATTGTATCGATTTAAAAATGGTCCAGCGATGGCTGTCTGTTATACTTTGCAACGGTCTGTCATACAGAAATAGCAGACCGCAGAATCAAGTAATCAACAAGCCGAGTGATAAATTGTCTAAGTATTACCAAATAGTGTTCCTGGGGGAACTCATATTAATGTTAAAAACCTCATAAAGTGAAATTTTCATGCCATGGGATCTTTAATGGATTGACAGCCCTAGTAGTTAGTAATTAGTTTCACGATGCCAGTCTAGCAGGCTAATGGACAACAAAAGCAGTGTTGCTTGTCTCATACGGTCAGATAAAATTTCGTTTTTATCAATGGTACACAATGTTATTGACTCTGAATCTTATCAGCATAACATTAGCTTTCTGGCTCCTAGCTGAGCCAAAGGGTTCAATGAGCTGAGCGGACTACAAATATCTCTCATTGCCAGTTCGCATCTAAGGTCCTATTTACTGGAGCGGTGAACTTTTGCATTGCATAAGAACCTTATGGGTTGCAAATGCATTAAAATATCATCGAACGGTCTTTAATAATATTGTTTAGTAATTGACCATGGTATGAGCAGGTTAATGCCAGAGGAGGGTTAATGCCTTGCGTCGGACGGTTCTGGCCTCCCTGTCGTCCATTAATTGCTGATAATGGACACCTCGTTGTGCAATAGCAGTTACATAAACCGTAGTTTTCTTTTAACAGAAGTTCTTTACACATGTCTGATTCCCTGGCTTCTGCCACATAGGAGTAAAGTCAAAGTGAGAGAGACAGAGAGAGAGAGAGAGAGAGAAAGAGATGTGTATGGTGTCTCCTTTGCTAAATGCTCACCTGAAATATGTGGAGAAACTTCCATGTTGACACACTATTCATCTCCCCTGTATTTGACTCACATTATTTAAGCCTGGCCAAGGAGGAAATTATCTCTTTTTCAAACACACACACACACACACACACTGAAATCTTTCTTTTCTTCCTTCCTTCCTCCTCTCCTCCCTCTCTCTCTGTCTCTGTCTACCTGCATGTTGTTTGGCCGGTAAAGGATGTTAGTTAGATATCAGGAAACTAAATGAGTGCCGACAGTGTCTGACTGTGATCAATGAAGGCAGAGCCTGGCAGCCTGGGCAGGTTACAGCTAATGTGATCAACTGCTCCACACACACACACACACACACACACACACACACACACTGGTTAAATGTAATGTGATGAAGTAGTCTGGCTGGCTGTGCAGTGATGCTTTGAGGCAAACAGATTGAGACTGCAGCTTAAAGTCAGAGCTCCACTACAGTCATGGAGGGAGTGTTGTAATATTCCCTGGACTGAGGGGGTGATACAGCTCATTCAGAATGCACAGGTTGGACTGCTGCAAAAGATAACACTCATCACTGTAGCAGGGGTTCCCAAACGTTTCCATAACAAGGATCCCCAAAATAGCATTAGCTTATGGCTGGGGCCCCCCAACCCATTCACAATACTTTGGCAAAATGTAAAAAAAAAACTTCTGAATATATTACCATCCTATATTGCTTTTATGGTGCTATAATAATAAGCAGTTGTATTTCAAATCTTTAATCATACAGTTGTATTTTCTTACATGTTGTGCCATGAGGAGGAACATTTAAAACATGCTTGTCACAATGGCAAACCAATTCCCTATAAAACTAGCAAGTGATGTCACTGATAAATGGAGACAAAAAGAAAAATATACCTAACAATCGGCCCACTTGCTCTGCTGCAGATATAACCCACTGATAACAGGGCAGTCCTACTCAAAAGACACTGTGCTGGCTTGGTTTCCAGTGCCATGATAATAAGCTGACGTGGTTAAAAAAGTCAAAAATTTAGACATGCATATTTGCCGTCCAAAAACGTAACCTTTCTTGCTCTGGCATTGTGTTCATAGGAATTATATTAAACTGCTCTAAAGTGGCAGTTCAGCCGTTTCCCTTCTTTTAGCACCACCCATGGATGTGTACAATTCAAGACTGGTGAGGTTATTTTTCCGCTTCACCTTGAAGCTCTCTTTTTGGAGGACTACTCCAAACCAACAACAATTACAAACAAGAGAAGTGATGGTGGCAGGACAAAGCCCTAGTAGGTACAGTCATGAGAGTGTGTGCTTCTTTAAGTGGGCTGGTAATGGCGAATGAAATCATTTCAGTACTAAGTGAAAGTGAATCATGGGGAAAATAAATCAGTGTATGCCAGACTGGGTGGCTTTACACTCAAATGGGCAATGTTTCTGTTTGATTGGCTGTGTAGAAATGGTTTGGGTTGCTTGAGATAATTTGGGCTTCTTGTTTTGGGTGGTTTCCCACAATGATGGATACATTGCAATGAATCGGCCCCTCCTGTCGTCCACATTAACATAAAGCATAATCCACTTTAAATTATGCTTGAGATTTAAAACACACTGAGTTTGGTAGACTGGACACAGAATGACTCGCCGACAAAACCAACTGGTTCATTATTGTACAATGAAGCTCAAGCTTTTTATCCCCAATGTTATCCAAAATACTAATTGTAATAATAATAATTGTATCCACCGTTTTATACCAATTAAACAGAAGACTCTTTGGACAGCATACTGCATTTTTCCTTACAAGTGTCATAGGGCAAATACAATGGCCATTACAGATAACAATGCTCCATTGTTCTTAAGGAAACAAAAAAAGAACATATGACGCTTAGATTGTGCTATTTACTGTCAGTCAAGTCCTGTACCACTGTGTTGAACTGGCATGCTTTTACAATTGCATAGTTTATAATCAACTCCTATCACCATTTCAATCTGGCTTCAGGTCTAATCACTCCACAACTACTGCCATACTTAAATTCACCAATGATGTTTTCTGTGCTTCAGATAATGATAAACTTACATGTGCCATCTTTATTGATTTAACTAAAGCTTTTGATTTTGTTGATCACTATCTGCTTTTAGAAAAGCTCTATGATATTGGCCTCTCTGAAAATGTGGTTCAATTCATACTTGCATAATAGAAAACATTGAGTTGCTCTACAACAAAGTAAATTTGATCTTTTGATTCAACAAGGTGTGCCCCAAGGCTCAACATTGGGACCACCTCTTTTTCCTATTTATGTAAATTATTTACCATGCTGACTACACTGTCATATATACATCTAAACCAAATCTACCACAAATTCAAGCCTCTCTTCACTCTGACTTCGAATTACACATTGAGCATGTGTCACTTAAAAATAAAAATGGCTGGTGGATTTAAGACAAAAAATAATGAACGGTCTGAAATGTTTTGCACGGTCTTTCGCTGTACAGTTTGTTGGTAAATGTGAGATGTTCGAGTCACAGACACGTCTCGTTGTCATAACAGAAAGTGACCCGTTCTCACTCCCGCGTGGTTGTTTTCTCATTGCTGACAGGTGCTCAGACGCTGATTGAAATAGAGAAGACGTGCCTGCATTAGTGATAAAGTCTACAAGGCTGGGGAACATGTCGCAGTTCCCTCGACTGATGCAGCCATGCCAGAGGTCAAGTTTTTGTGTAAAGGCGTTCACTCTGTCTGCAAGGAGCAAAATATGAGTTTATATGAGGAGTGGTGTGTGTGTCTCCTCTCTGCTGTGACTGCAGGCTGGGACCGTTGAGCGAGGCTACTGAGAGACTGACCGCCTGGGAGTGCTTTTGGACGGGGGAGGGGCTCAAGGCAGCACCCGCTGCTCGTTGAGCACAGTAACTGCAGAGTGATACGTGCTTTGGAGTCTCCAAACATCACAAAAGTCTCCAAAAACGCCAGTAAAAGTCGCTAAATTTGTCGCCAGTCGTTTTTGACAAAAAAAATCGCCAGGAGGATGATTTGTTTGTGTGTTATAATAGTCCAACCACTTGCACTTCAACATGGGGGAAATGTTTTTTCTGATATTTATTTTTTTTCCTCCCATCCTGTTAACCTACTCACTCATCATGTTTGGTCCTTCTAATCTGGAGAAACGTTATAAAAATCTCATTCTCACTTCATCCTATGTACTTCACACCCACAAGCATTTTTCAGACTTGGAATAATGTTCCATTAAGTATGGAGGAGCTCATGCTGGGGCCCAGTCTGTGGCCGTCCTGGCTTGGAGCTGATTCCCATCTGCCATCTATGTGTACACTGCAGCCATGTTACACCCACTGTACAGCTAAAGCAAGGAGCATGCTCGCTGTCTAATCTCTTTCTGTGTGTGTGTGTGTGTGTGTGTGTGTGCTGCTGGGACCAGTAATTGAACTTCTTTATTGGAATGTGTCAAACTCTCTAAGCTGGAAAGTATTTTTCTAAGTTCACTGCTTCTTTAGTGCTTTGTGCCAAGGGAGTAATCAGTTTTGAAATCAGCATGCAAATTGAATCACATCCTGTGAATAAATGTGTTTGCTCTTTGGTTTCTTTTTCTCCTTCAATGATTTAATATTTTGGTATTACTGCCTTCACCTGTTTGCTTCATAAAGTCCCTCGACACAGGATCGTTAGCAACAGAGCCCAAGACTCCTTGTTTTTTATGAAATTACTTTAATTACTGTATAAAATAAAATTTTTGCTTGATCAAATCAGAATGGCTTCAGTTTCTGCAGGGGTTAAAAATCCTTTGTTTGCATTTCCTCTTTTTATTTTTTTTTCACTGCCAATTTTACACCTTGATGAAAAACAATGCCTTATTTTTTGGATATGATCAAATCAAGGAGAAGACTTTTTAAATTGCTCGGACAATCCTTTTTTACATTTTGGTGGATAGCACTACGATGTAACTGAAGAACAACCAACTAACTACGGCTCGGCAATATGGAGAAAATCAAATATCACAATATTTTTTACCAATAACCTCAATATCAATATTGCAGCGATATTGTTTGGTCAACTATTTGTGCTTTTACTAAATATTTACACAATGAGATCCATAATTTTAATGATCAATAATGTGGATATAATGACTAAGTGGGTAAAAACAAACAATAGTAAGTAAATATTCAGTCTCATATCACAATATCAATATAATATTGATATGTTCCCAGCCCTACAACCAACCAATCTTTACTTGAAACATGGAGATCCACTAATATTCAGAACATATATGAGTAAGGTCTCCATAAATGATCATATATATATAAAAAGAGAGAGAGAGAGAGAGAGAGAGAGAGAGAGAGAGAGAGAGAGAGAGAGAGAGAGACCTGTTCTTAGCACATTAGCATTGACAGCCCTGAAGAAAACCACTGTCTGTCAACCAAGTGAAGATAACATGAGCAAAAACCCACTCAAACAAGCTGATCACCTACTCAGTTTTATTGTTTTGTTAAAAACAATAAAATTCATCCAACCACTGACCAAAAACCCGGAGAAAAAGGTTATTGTCTGTCCACTTGAGTTCATCCTGTGACTGTGCTCTGTTGACGGTTGTAATTGTGCGTATTCAGTGACTCATGAAATGTATTTGCCTTTCCTCCAGCAATTCTTTCTCTACCTGTGGAATAAGACAAAATATCACTGGGCTGTGTGTGTGGCATCCTTCAGGCATTTTGTTCTGTGAGGTAAAAGAGAAGAGATGGGAGGCTCAGAGGTCACTACAGCAGCTGATGAGCTATTGGATCCTCCATTCTGAGAAGTGGATGGCTCTGGAACAAAAGTCACTGTGTATGAGCGGACAAAATGTCTTTTACATTATCACATTTTGTATATGTTGTTAATTGTGACAGTCAAGCCATTTGGGCTCATTCCAACAAGCCCCCCAAACTGAAAAACACAATAACCTATTATACAACACAATATAGTTATTATTACCTAATATAGTTAATATTAGTTATTATACCTATTGTAGCTTCCCTATCTATTACAAATGACAAATAGATACATTTGTATTATTGTATGAGGGTTTTCTAAGGGTTTGATCAGTTTAGGCCACAGCCTGTGGAAATATTGGATTGTGGAATGCTTGTTTTAATGTTTTAAAGCCTTGAGTTTAGGATTTTTATTTTAGGATTTTCATTTTCATAGGCCATCTTGAATCTGGACGTAGTCTATATCCACGATGTTCCACTTCCGGGATTGCTCCGGTGCCGCCGGAAATTCCGCCGGATGTCCGTCCCCTTCCTCTTTCTTTGTGTTGGCGTTCTAACCTCCGGTGGAATTAGGAGTTTATGAGACTATGGTTAACTGCTCCTCAGATCTCAGCAGAGTAAATCCAGACAGCTAGCTTGAATTTGTTTTCTATTGAAAAGAAACCCAACCAACAAGAAAATGCAACAGCTTTAACAAATCATGCACCGATTGGGACAAAAAATTTACTAGGTAAGTGTCTTTACTTGTTATGAACAAGAGTAAGATCAGCCACAATATTTTGATTGGTGGGCAGATGGGGCTTCAGCATTGGTAGGGATGTGGAGTTTGTACTGGACTCAATTTACCAGCAAATCTTTAAAAAAAAACTGTAACGATGATCTGTCCCAAACCTTAAACCTATGGTGCGTAGTTTCTGCCCCCCCTCATGAGGAATTCTAAGTAATGGCAACAAAACTGTTGGCGCGTCCACATGATACAAGCTTTGGGGGCGATGACTTGACCAACTGAGAGGAGGGAAGGTGAAACTAACAGCACAACAGTTCTGATTTACTGTGACAAAAGTTGAACACTTTGAAGAAAGGTCAGCACGGGGCTGGAATATGTGCAAACTCTAACCATCAAACCACAGTCATGAGGGCTGTGTGTATGTGTGAGACATGACAAATGAGAGAGACGGAGAAGCCCCACAGAAAGCAAGGGGGGAATCTAAAAGCATCAGGCAAGATCTCAGGCAGGGCTGAATCAATGTGTAGTGCCAGTTTTCTGAGACAATAAAACAAGCCCGCTGTCTCAATTGCCAGAGAACTACTTAGAAATTCTCACTTCGATTTATTTGAGAAGATTTGCCACATCAAGGCTAAGTGCAGTGAACCAGGATTTCTGCTCTCTATGTGACAATAAAATGTCCTCACAGACCTTTTACTTCGGAGCAATGAATAAATACAGACTCAGCAAAGGAAAAATGTGAATATTTTTTTAAAGTATGTATATATTAGTAAATAAACAATATTTCATGTGAGATTAGGTAGATATTGATGTGTTTTTCAGCAGTTAAAAGAGAAGTGGCCTGTTGATATTTGGAACAAACCAAAACTTTGAACTTATAGATTGATGAAAAATGACTTTGGTATTGAGAGATATGTCAAATATAATCTGTCTAAGGTGAAAAGATGTGTGTGTGCGCTCAATTCAGGTCTGGAATACAATACTCCCTCTCCATATTGAAACAGGACGTTGGTCGGGCACCAGCAAGGAAGACAGACTGTTATTTGTGTGATCTCGGTGAAATGAAGTTCATTTTGCTTTGCATTGTCCATATTATTATGATTTAAGATTGCAATTATTTAACAAAGTTGAAGTAAAAGAGATGAGACAGGATATAGATCTGTTAGTTTGGTTGTTCGGTTGTTCATAAAACGTTTTTATTTGCAGACTTTTTAGAACAAGCATGGGAAGACTGCTTTGTATCAATGATTCTCTGTCTGGATGTGACATTCCCTGTTATTTGTAAACATTTGTTTGGCTCTAGTTGGATAATATATGGGTTGCACTGTTGTGTTGCGGCTGCTGTGGTATGTTTTATTTGTTCTTTGTTTTGTGCAAAGTGGAGAATGTGGTGTGTGGACATTGGACCAGAAGCTGTTGAATTAATTACTGTTGTATTGGTGTCATGTAATTCCGTGTGGGATGGGCCACTTAATGTCATGACACGTAGAACTGCACAATGGTTGGACATGTCAGTAACTCAAAAAGCTGTCACTGTGATACATAAGACAGATAAAAGCAGTAATACTTGGAAGGGTATATCAAACTTCTGCCTCGTTGCTCAATATGGCTGAATCCAACTGTCCACTGTCTTGACTTGTTGATTAGGCCCTTGCGGACTTTGGTCATGCATATTCACCATCATGACATCAGGTATGCAAGGGCAATGGGCCCTGAGGGTAGAAAATGTACACTAAAACAAGATTACAAACTCCGCTGGACAGAGCAACGGTGCCTTTGCAAAATAGCCTCGGGAAGGAACTTGTTTTGGTGAAACATGTACATTCAAAGGTTGTTTTAGTCGTGCAACAGATAACTCAGATTGGACAGATAGTCTAGCTAGCTGTCTGGATTTACTGACTGGATTTACCCTGCAGAGATCTGAGGAGCAATTAACCATAGTCCTCAGAAATCCACCGGAGTTTAGAACGCCAACATAAAGGAAGAGGAAGGTGATGGACACCTGGCCGAAATTAAAGACATCCGGCGGAATTTCCGACGGCACCAGAGCAATCCCGGAAGTGGAACGTCTTGGATATATACTAGACAATGCTAAATCAACAAGGACCAGTCAGAACTAGACTAGAAACATAGGAGCAAAAAGTAAGATTGGTCAGTATTGGATCCATATGAAAAAAACAATCTAAATGAATACAAGCAATATGGGTGGATGGATAACATGATGCCTTTACGCATTTTTGACCTTTCTTTAAAAACGACTGATAGATGAAAGCCCCGTGTAGCATCACAACCTGTGTTCTGTTTCTTGCAGGCTTCCACTGAGAGTTCCCCAGCTCCACTGAACTATTTCAACTGCTGTCGGTTTCTCTCTTGTTAACTGCCGCAACGGATGGAGATGAAAATACCCAACATTAGCAAATCTCTCTCCCGTTTGTCCATATGCTCAGGCACATTAAAATCCCCATCATTCTTTTCTCAAGCCATTAAACTTGTTTCCAGCTCTAACCTATGTGTCCTATCTATGATGTGCATTACTCCAGTGTGCAGCAGATTTCCATGTTGTTTGTAATGAGCGGACGTGTAGAGACAGACATACAGCTCTGTTTTGCTAACAGGCTCAGCGGTAACAAGCACTATGCTAATCGCAGTCCTAATGAAAGCATATCTCCAGGCCTGTTTCGGTTGGAGAATAAATGCCTTCATTTAACTCAGCATGGGGGCCCCGTCACTGGGAAAATGCAGTTTTTAAATACACAAGTGGAATGGCACAGCTTAGCTTTTCTACATGGGAAAACAATTTGTTGTGACTGTCAGTGAGCAAGGTGAAACAACCCCCCGACACACAACACGCACCAAATACTTGTTATCAAAAGCTGGATTTCCCCTGCAAATAAAGGCAGACAATCACAGGTAACCCTTTAGACAGACACAACACAGGTGGCTTCCTATCACATTTGAAACATGTAGTGTTTGGTTGTTACCTTAATCCTCCGGTAGCAACAGTCTCTCTCACTCACATCAGTGGAGCGATGTATCAGCCCCTGCAGATGGTTCTCCAGATACGTTTGCTCGCTTGTGTGATTTTTGGATGATATGCACATCTTATCGCACATGCTCCAACACTCACCTCAGTGTGAAGTCAGTGTGTAAAGTCTCAGAGTCAGAAGCACATGAGACAAAGATTCTCTGTTTGAGATGCAGATCTGACTTCGTCTTTCCAGAAAGATAAGCCCGATGAATGGCTTTCACAGTTGAATGTGTGTCAAGGTGTGTGTGTGTGTGTGTGTGTGTGTGTGTGTGTGTGTGTGTGTGTGTGTGTGTCAGTTACTTCAGAGTGACTCTACAGATAAGCCGTATTCCATCTGACTAACCTTTAATTTACTGAAAGGAGTAGTTAATGCATGGAAGGAAGAAAGCATTGATAGTGTGTGTGTATGTGTGTGTGTGTGTTTGTGTGTGTGTGTGTGTGTGTGTGTGTGTGTGTGTGTGTGTGTGTGTGTGTGTGTGTGTGTGTGTGTGCGTGTATAATGTGTTTGATTTCTTAGCCCTTAATTCCATTTGTTTTCTTGGTATGCTATGTTGCCAGATGTCCATGTTGATAACCAGGCATTGTCTATGTATTATTATATCCTAGAAGTTATTTTTTTCCACATCGATATAAATAAAAGATGTGTGTTTACACATTACCATAAGTGTGTTCAGAGTGCATACATGTGTGGGGTGTGTTGGGGGAACTATGGAGTTGTAAAATTGACAGAATAAAATAAAAAAATAATGGAGTGAAAATAATTCAAATGTATTGTAAAATTTCTACGAGTTGATGAAAATTAAAACTACACATTTAATTTTTTCATTTGTTTACTGGTTCAAAAAACAAAACATTTGAAAGTGATATTTAGTACCTTTTCATCTACAAATCCTTTTCCATTTTTCAGATGGGGAATTTGTGAAGGAGTGCCTTGTTGCTACAGCAGAACTGCTTCCACCTGACAAAGTGAAATTGTTCCAAAGCGTGAGTTTATCGCGAAGAACTGTTGCAGATCGAATTACAGATATGGCAGTGGATATTGAAATAACTCTGAAGGACACAACACAGATTTTTTTCGCTAGCCTGTGATGAAACTACAGACATTACAAATACTGCCCAATTAGCCGTTTTTGTGCGTAGGCTTACATCGGAGTTCGATATAACGGAGGACTTGCTTTCACTGCAAGCCATGCATGGCACTACTAAAGGTGAGGATTTGTTTGGGCAAGTTATGTCAGCTATGAACCAGTTTGAACTTCCACTTGAAAAGTTAAGTGGCCTTGCGACGGATGGAGCCCCAGCCATGGTCGGCGGTCAAAGGGGATTAACCTCATTTATCCAAAGAGAATTGAGCAGTCAAAGTATTGATCCGAGTGAGGTAGGTGTGTGCCACTGTATCATACATCAAGATAATTTGTGCGCACATTCCCTGAAGCTCAGTAATGTAACGACCGTCGTTTCCACGACTTATTTTATCTATAGTAGAAGGCTGAATAGCCACCAGTTCAAAGAATTTTTGAGTGAGCTTGAGTTGGAATATAGAGATCTGGTGTACCATTGTGAGGTTCGATAGCTGAGTTGTGGGAGAGATGCTCGCACAGTTTTACGAATTGAGGGAAGAAGTAAAACAATTCATAGATATGAAGGGCAAGCCTGTTAATGAACTCAGTGATGGCAAGTGGCTGTGTGATTTGGCATTCATGGTGGACATTACCAAACACCTTTCAAGCTCCAAAGTCCCAACCAGCTAGTCAGCGCTCTGGTCTCCAATGTGAAATCATTTGAAGCTAAACTAAAGCTGTGGCAAATGCAACTAGTAAAGGGCAGGAGCGTGCATGTTTCTACTTTGCAAGAACAGAAGCCTGCTGTAACACCTGAATACGCAGCTGAGTGCACCTAACTTCTTCATGCTTCCGGTGAGAGGTTTCAGGATATGAAAAGTAAGGTAAAGGAACTCAACATTTTTGCAACGCTATTTAATGTGGAACTAGCTGACGTGGCTGACAACCTGCAACACGAAATCATCGAGCTGCAAAGCAATGACGAGCTCAAAGCAAAGTACAACAACCTCCCTCTGCTTGCGTTTTATAAACCGTATGCGCGTGCTGAAGAATTTCCTGGTCTCAGGAGACATGCACTGAGATTTGCAGCCTTGTTTGGCACAACTTACTGCTGTGAGCAATTCTTCTCAAAACTGACTCTTGCAAAATCTCGGTTCCGCTCAAGACTGACAGACCAAAACCTGGAAAATCAACTGTGAGTAGCATCATTATCGTCGCCATCCAACATCGGAGGTGTAGCGAAAGAGAAGCAGTTCCAGCCATCTCACTAGAGAGCAGGCGTGAGATGCAGCCAGGCTACAGAAGATCAAGGTAAATTAGTGCTTTATTTTAAATGTCAGCATGAGAGGCATTAACAAAAAAACACATGGTTAAATATAACCATAGCAATAGTGTGATGGCCTTCTGCTCGTGTTCTGTCTGTCTTGTCTACAGGTGTGTCAGGAGGCCTCAGGAGCTAATGAGCTGATGAGCTGCACTTGTGTGCAGGTGTCCAAATAAAAAGGCTGCTTCCTCTTCCCTTGAGAGGGTCAGTCTTACTTTGCAACACAGCACTCAGACAGTAAGGGTCTGTGTGTGCGCGCGCGCTCAGCTTTGTGGCAAAAAAAGAAAGTGTGGCCCGCGATACAAATTATAAAAACTGATATGGCACTTGATGTCAAAAAGGTTCCCTAGAACTGTTTTAAAATATTAGAAACACTAAAGCAGAAAACCCAAGACGTTATACATTTGGTGTTGCTCTATTAGTTCTGAGATCAGGATTTGTCGGCGAGTACAAGATATTCTGTCCAATAAACAAGGGACCGTCTTGGTCTCGTGACGTGTGTTTACAGCGTTTGGTGCCTTTGACAAAGTGCAGTGTGATCGCAAACCGAACCAAATGGAAAAATGCAACAACGCTGCAACTTCACCCCTGGAATTGCACCAAGTCCACCAAACTTTAGGCGTGAAAAGCGCCCTAAGTGATACTAGATGCTTCAGTCATACCACAAGGAACTGGAGCTGCTGTGAACACATGGTTGCACTGCTCTGTCTCTCTTGCTCTCGGTTTGAACTTGGCTTCAGTCTCTGATAAAACAGTACGCCTGCTTTTCCCCACACATTTAATTGCAGTCTCCTATGCTGATAAATCAGGTGCAGCAGCTATTTGTACACAATTCAATTCCCTCGTTCTATACTTCCCTGAATAGGAATGGCTTAGAATACATATTGCATTAGGCTGAAAATGCAGTTTTTAGTTTTTCTTTTAGTAAATAAAGGACAAATATTTCGTTGCCATTCAGAAATAATATATGTTCAACATGAAACTTGTGTGTGTTACTTTGATGTGGCTTCAGGTTTCGTCAATCACAATCCATATAATTTGCATTGAAATGTAGCTGAAAAGGTTTTTTATTAATGTGTATTTGCATGATATGTTTAACAGTATAGATCTGTGCAATAGTTAAATTTGCACATTTAAATGTATCCTTCTGTTACCATAGTATTACATTGTTGAAATATGAAGCCTTGCTTAGTGCTGCACTCTAATCGCTGAAGGCTGCTGTGGTTTTTGTTTCCACTCAGTGTATTCAGCTCAAGAAAAAAGATATTTTAAGCAAATCAATTTGGAATGAAATCAAAAGCGAAAAAAGTCTTTAAAATAAAATTACTGTTTGATAAATGAGTCTGAAAACATTTTGTGGCCCTCATGTAAAAGGCCAAGCATGCCAGTGATGAATGGCATGCTATTCAAAAGCCCTCGCTCTGTGGAAAACTTGTTTGTTGTTGCTTTACTTTGAAATGGAACATCAATCACGTGAGGAGTGAAAAGGATTTACACGAGCGCAGTCTTAATCTAATGGTCTGCCGCGCAAGGCGATGAAGAAATCTCAAACCAAATTTGACAAAGCCAATTGTCAAAACATGTCCTTCTCGTAGCGTTGGCTCGGTCCACACCGTGGATCTCAGCGGAAAGTCTCCAACAGCAGAGGGAAGCCAAATGTAAATGGGAAGCAGAAGAAAAGCAAAGGAACGGAGGGAGAGAGAAGTATGTAAACTCTTTCAACCATCCAAATTAGAGGTTTTTATCGGATCAAAGGCACCCCAGCTTACACAGTGACACACACACACACACACAGTAAGCCTCCCGTTGTGTTTACGGCAGGGCTCCCAGCAGTTCTATGTTAATGCCAAATGAGTAGAGGGGAAGGGAGGAGGGAATAAAGGCAAAGAATTAAGCAAGGCTGGGAGGGAGGGATATTAGAGGAGTGATAAGTACAAAATAATTATCTCCTCTGCAGTGCTGCACAGACTGACATTGTCAAACAAATTGTCTGTTTAGCTTTAACAATGAAAGGAACTTTTATTTTCTAAGCCTCGAAGGAAAAGGGGGAAGAGAGGAGAAAAGAGAAGGGATGAAGGAAAATAAATCAAACTTAGACATACATAGGGCCGATTATCAGGTATACAGTACAGGCCAAAACAGGTTTGGACACACATTGCATTTAGAAAGGGGCTGTAAGGGGGCAGGTATAAAACTGTAAAATGGTTATGGTTGTTGAACCAATCTCGGACCAAAGCAGCCCAGTGGAAACTACCATTATCCCAGATGACAACAAACCTGGGCTGCTCTGGCCTGTCCTGCACAACTGCATGTAGTGCATCTAGAAATGCAATGATCTGTCCTGTATTGTAGGGACCTATAGTGGCATGGTGATGCAGGACTCCTTGGACACTAATTGCAGCACACAAGGTGATATTTCCCCCACGCTGCCCAGGGACATTTACAACAGCCCTTTGTCCAACTACGTTACGGCCCCGACGCCTGGTTTTGGCCAGAGTGAAGCCTGCCTCATCCACGTAGATGAACTCATGTAGCAGTTTGGCGGCATCAAAATCCAGAACACTGTAACAGAAAATATTGAATAGTGTTACTGAAAACACGTACAGTAACTACAATGTCCATTTTTTTTTTTCACACAAGGAGGGGCTGGGTTGGGTCAGTATAGACAAAAACTACAAGCTACACACAGGGCAGCATAAACCCTCATTCCCATATCACAATATATAGTATGTAAAGTAACGTGACACATACAGTACAGGCCAAAAGTTTGGACACACCTTCTCATTCAATGTGTTTCTTTATTTTCATGACTATTTACATTGTAGATTAACACTGAAGGCATCAAAACTATGAATTAACACATATGGAATTATGTACTTAACAAAAAAGTGTTAAATAACTGAAAACATGTCTTATATTTTAGATTCTTCAAAGTAGCCACCCTTTGCTTTTTTTGATAACTCTGCAAACCCTTGGTGTTCTCTCAATGAGCTTCATGAGGTAGTCACCTGAAATGGTTTTCACTTCACAGGTGTGCTTTGTCAGGGTTAATTAGTGGAATTTTTTCCCTTATTAATAAAATAAGCAAATGGTGGCTACTTTGAAGAATCTAAAATATAAGACATGTTTTCAGTTATTTCACACTTTTTTGTTAAGTACATAATTCCATATGTGTTCATTCATAGTTTTGATGACTTCAGTGAGAATCTACAATGTAAACAGTCATGAAAATAAAAAGGAAATGCATTGAATGAGAAGGTGTGTCCAAACTTTTGGCCTGTACTGTACGTCATCTGCATCTGAATGATTGATACAACACACTCGGCTCCAATAATTAGCACTGGTTGCTTTAGGAAGAAAAACTTATTCAATATGGAATTAGTCATTTTGTACAAACAACATTTTGCAATCTTACAAATGATAACGGATGCAGCCCTGGAACATCACCATGCTCTGAAGTATGCTGTTCAATCCATTAGTCTCGACATGGATGTCATTTTGTTGTTAATTTAATATTTTGGTTCTGGTTGAATGACACCAGATGTCAGGCTGGATTAGTGAAGTCAAACAACAATTCAGTCTGATTATCAGGCTAATGCTGCGCTCCATTTACCCACGGGAGACAGAGCTCGGAACTGGGAATGACATCACACCAGGGTCAGTGGCGGTTCTACATTGAATTACACCCTGGGCGAGACCCCCTTTGAGCTTCTCTCTGCTTGAGCCACAGTGACTGGCAGAGTAAGTGCAATCCTGAGAGCAGTCCAAAAGTTGGGGTAGATCTCTGATAGATCCTTATCATGCATAAAAGTGATAAGCTCAAGGAGGCCGCTCACGGTATCACAAGCTAACCGTATCACCATTTATATTTAGATGCAACAAATGTGTATATATAAATATATATCCAGCTACAAAATAGCCGAACACACACATACACACCGAGACACACGCAGATGAAAGGTGAAGGAAGATTGATTACACATATTGGGTGATACAGAGTGAAATTTTAAGTTGTTTTTAATGACCTGCTTACCTTTTTAGCTACGTTTTCTTGAGGTGAAGGAAAGGGGATATTTTGGTTTGCTATGGAAAATTATAGTCTAGCTAGAGTGAACAAGCGAAAAACAAATAATTAACCTAGCAAGCTCTCCACAGCTCGTTATTCATGCCAATAATATAGGCTATCTCTATAGTATTCTTAAACAATATCAGTCCCCATAGAATGTTGTTGTCAGTGAAAACTAAATGTCAAAGGGTCCCTGTTAATGCTGTTGTACCGGTGTATCCTTCAATTCATTGAGCAGATGAGATGGATATTGGAAGATATTTTAGCAGAGACAAAGAGAAGCAGGATATTGGGTAGTTGATTCTGATTGAGGTCAGTAGTGGTCTATAGGTCTAAGGACATGTGGGGGGTTTTGTTTTCTTCCTACAATAAGCATTTGTTGGCAGGTCTAGGCACTAAGGCATAGCCTAAACTGAATTATTTCATTATATTTATTATATATGCTAGCTATATTCTAACCAACTTAACTTTCTGCATTCATTGGCTGTGATAAATTAAATAAATATGTAGATGTTGCATAAATGTAGGCTAGGCTAAACATGAGCATATGCCCACAGATACACATGTGAAAATAAAATGAAAGCAATCCTACATACAGTACATACATACAGTAATCGTTACTCCAAATCTTGTGTTCCTTCTGCCATCAGGTTATTGTATTTAGACAGCAGCCACTTTAAATAGGATCCTTATCAATAGGTTTATCAATATTGATAATTGTTGATTTATATCATACATTGTATACATCATTTGGCAGAATAAATGATCTTTATTTGAGAAACGCTCAAACTTGTGTTGTCAAATTTCACTATGACCTTAAAATTCTGGTTCTTGGGTTATACTGTATGCAAGGCAAACTACACAGAGAAATGACACTGATTGAACCAATCCACAGCGCAGTTACAGTAATTAGTGTCATTAAATAGCATTAATTGGACAACTTATATTATGGAGAGAGGAACTAGATATAGTATGCTATTACTTGATCACACATTTACATGAGCAGACAGATAGCATTTAAGTTGTTGCTTACAGAAGAACTCATCAGGAGCAAAGTCTGGCCTAAGTACATTCCCCCATGCAGCATTGATGTGTCTAAAACTAACATTACAGTAACTTTTGTTGAACAGAGTAGAAATGGAAGAAGAGGATATGTCTGTCACTTTTTACTTGTTATCATATTGGTTTCTTGACTGGTTGTTGACATAAGTGTAGCTCTAATACAGAAACAAAAGATGTGAGTGCAAAGATTTTGCAAACGCAAGTAACAAATACCCTGGGGGCTAAGCACCCCCTGTCTTGAAATCCTAGTGACGTCACTGCTGTCAACACCAATAGTTCACATCCTGTCTCCTTCTCTCTTCTTTTAATGGCAACTGAAGACTTTCTCTAACCTAAGCCAAGTATGTTTGTTTCTGAACATAACCAGACATTAACCATGCTGCTGGTGTTTTTCTAAAAGTTATGTGCCTGCTGCATGACACTGACAGTATTGTTCAGCTAATAGGGGCACAAGATCAGAGAGTATTTTTGGAAGGCAATGAACGTGTTGGTATTGTTGCTAATGGTTACCTTAATATACCCCGTGCACTTTGAGATGTATCCACATTTTTATGGCCACAGTGTAAAGTTAAAGTTGCTTGTAATAACACTATAACATATAGTTAATGTCCTTAGGGTTGACTCTGAGGCAGCCTTATTACTGTGTGGACTCAATGTACATAATTACAAGTCGAGATAGCAAAGACTAACAGGGAGGGAAAGGTCAGTCACAGTCAGGGTCAGCACCTCGGTTTGTTTTCTCTTCTTTTCTCTGGACTTCTCTCTCACCCCTTCCCAACCCCTCTCTCTCTCTCTCTCTCACACACACACACACACACACACACACACACACACAGACCTCTCAGTCAACAAAATGAACCCATGTATTTGCTGTTGTCGGGAACTGAGCTGGACTGCTGACCTATAGCCATAACAGGCCTTAAGGGGAGCTGTGATCGCTTTGCTCTTTGAAGGTTGGACTCTTGCCTCCGTCTAGATTATACAGTAGGAGGCATTTCAGCTCATTGTTACAAGGAAAACATCCTGGGGTTTGTCTCTAGTGTGCATCTGAAGGCCTTTCCGTCAGTCACAATTTGTTAGGTTGGAGTGAAGTTTCTCTGCAGCAGAGCTGCATTGTAACACTGGGGGTCTTTCAGATAATTACAAAGAGCTCAGTTAACAGTGAAATGTAATGATTACCAAATTGGGATGTTCCAACAGTAAATAATAATAGGATACATCACAATACCTTAGTATATAGAAAAGGGGTTTACCTGGGCTTAATTTGTAAAGTGGGAGGTCCAGGAGCGCAGAGGGGGAGGTGGATCTGGCGACTCAAAACGGGGGTTGGAGGTAACGGAACAAAAAAAATAAAAAATACACTGCCTAATGTTTATTTTACAGTTTGTGCCTATTGCTTACACACTTTTTGCATAATTTGGCTCATTATGTCAAAACTCTACACACGAGCCAATCAGACATAGCACTAGGAGATTAACAACTCACATCTATGCCAAAATGAAACACTGCAATCAAAACTTAACACTCCTTTCTAAAAATGAAATTCTTGCAACAAAACCATACACACAAGCACCATTTGAATTACTCTTTCATATCACCAGCTACACACTGATGGGCTTTATATAAAACACTGCAGTCTTTGTGGAGTCTTTTGTGTGCTGGGGGCTTATGGATCTGAAAAGAATTCTTTGATTGCATTTAGAAAGGGGCTGTAAGGGGGCAGGTATAAAACTGTGAAATGGTTATGGTTGTTGAACCAATCTCGGACCAAAGCAGCCCAGTGGAAACTACCATTATCCCAGATGACAACAAACCTGGGCTGCTCTGGCCTGTCCTGCACAACTGCATGTAGTGCATCTAGAAATGCAATGATCTGTCCTGTATTGTAGGGACCTATAGTGGCATGGTGATGCAGGACTCCTTGGACACTAATTGCAGCACACAAGGTGATATTTCCCCCACGCTGCCCAGGGACATTTACAACAGCCCTTTGTCCAACTACGTTACGGCCCCGACGCCTGGTTTTGGCCAGAGTGAAGCCTGCCTCATCCACGTAGATGAACTCATGTAGCAGTTTGGCGGCATCAAAATCCAGAACACTGTAACAGAAAATATTGAATAGTGTTACTGAAAACACGTACAGTAACTACAATGTCCATTTTTTTCACACAAGGAGGGGCTGGGTTGGGTCAGTATAGACAAAAACTACAAGCTACACACAGGGCAGGTGGCAGCATAAACCCTCATTCCCATATCACAATATATAGTATGTAAAGTAAAGTGACACATACAGTACAGGCCAAAAGTTTGGACACACCTTCTCATTCAATGTGTTTCTTTATTTTCATGACTATTTACATTGTAGATTCTCACTGAAGGCATCAAAACTATGAATGAACACATATGGAATTATGTACTTAACAAAAAAAGTGTGAAATAACTGAGAACATGTCTTATATTTTAGATTCTTCAAAGTAGCCACCCTTTGCCTTTTTTGATAACTCTGCAAACCCTTGGTGTTCTCTCAATGAGCTTCATGAGGTAGTCACCTGAAATGGTTTTCCCTTCACAGGTGTGCTTTGTCAGGATGCGACATATTGTAGAAATGCTGACCCTGTTCATATTGTTGAATACATTTCTATTTGCAATTATGCGTTGTTGCAACTGACTTTGTGAGTTGAGTCGATTGCATTATTTTCTCGCACCATTTCAATTTTGGCAAGCTCTTGTTGTAGAGTGAAGAGCCGTTCCCTTCCACCTTGAAGAGGTCGTCCAACCATTCTGTAGAAAATGCCAACACAAGATGTCATTGCTTAGGTTCTTTTTCACATTGCACTTTCAAACCGTACACAGTACTGTAACATCACAATGGTATTCCTTTACAATACTTCACAGCACTACCCATTTTTGTATAGTACAGTTATACTGTAATGATACAGAATCATGTGACACATACAGTAGGTAGAGTCTGGAGTAGAAACTTGAAGATATTTGATTCAATTAGACTTTATTGTCCACCTTAGTGGAAATTTGTCTTCGACTTCTCCGACAGATATAAATCAATAACACCAATTTAAAATTACAAATTATACCTGTTCTCCAGTCGGGAATGTCCTTATTACAGTATTTCTAAATTGCTAAAACACATTTTTTGAATGTTTCTCTCGCATTCTCAAAACCTTAAACACAAATCACCAAACTTAAGCTACACTGTCAAAACCTTTGACTTGTCTTGCTATATCAAACAATTGCTTCAGAACTATGTTATCTTTACCCAAAACCAAACACTGTTTTCAGATAACACACACGCACACACATCCAGCTAATGCATAAACACTACACAGCAGTCATTACACACTACAGAGATAAATGCAAAACACTACACTCATGGCAGAGCAGGGGAAACATATATTATGAAGTACTTTCACAATCCTGCACACATATAAATGTAGTCAAACAAAATATGCAGCAGATAGATAGCAAGCTATGTCTTGGAGTCATTCTGCCTCAGCATCATGCCTCTGGGCATGGTCAGGCCACAGGACCTCAACAACGTCACAGGCAATCCTGTCCCTTGCTAAACAATGGGGAAAGAATCCTTTAGCATGCCAAATCCAACCTTGAATCACTTCCACTCCAATGTTGTCACATGCTGCATCCATTGACTGAATGAAATTTTCCTGTACATAAGGATTTCTGTCATAGACCTTCCACCTCCATGCAGAAAAAATTCTTTAATGGGATTAAGGAAGGGAGAGTATGGTGGGAGGCACAAGTTTACAAAACGTGGGTTATTATCAAACCACTCACGAATTCTAGGACCACGGTGAAAGTTCACATTGTCCCAGATTACCACATACATGGGATGCTCCGCCTGCTCATCACATCTCTGTTCACGTCTCCGTAGTGCTTCCTGTAGAGCATACAGAAACGTTATAAGATGGGCAGTGTTGTAAGGCCCTAGAGTTACATGGCGGTGAATAACCCTGTAGCTGTTGATGGCAGCACATATGGTCACGTTGCCACCACGCTGCCCTGGCAACTCTACAATGGCACGTTGACCAATAATGTCGCGGCCTCTCCTTCTCGTCTTGGTGAGATTGAAGCCAGCTTCATCCAAGAAGATGCACTCATGAGGCCTTTCCATGGAATCCAGTTGAAACATTCTCAATAGAAATGAACAAAAATACATTTTTGAAGTAACGTAAATGACATACCATTCCAGGCTTCATGACTCTGTATACATGTGCCGCATTACATTCAACACAGTAAAGCTGTACAATAACTCAATAGTGCTGTATAATCTCTGGACATGATTACTTACTTGTACATATTGATATCGTAGCTCTTTTACCCTTTCAGAATTTCTCTTAAATGGTACTCTGTAGGCTTGTTTGAGACTTATCACGTTGCGTTTCAGGACACAGTCAATTGTGGAGAGACTCACACTGTTGATTCCTTCAAAATTCACGTTGTCTTCCTAAACTCGCTATTGTATTTCATGCAGACAAATGAGATTATTTTGAAGGACCATATTGACAATAATGGTCTCCTGCTGTTGTGAGAACATACGTCTCCTTCCACCGGTATGTGGCAGTCTTTCAATTCTAGCAAATAAAACCTCTTGTTAGAAATGTACAGACAGGCCTAATGCATTGAAATGTCACCAAATATGTACAATACATAAAATACTGTTATACAAGTATATCACTGCAAGAAAAGGGCCAATTTCTAGAGATATGTTACAGTAATTTACTGAAACGTTCCACGACTGCACATACTGTACTGTAAGTTTGAGGGTAGTCCACTTAACTGTTCTCTTCTCTGAATGTCCTGACAATGGAGGCCACAGAGAACCTGCTTATGTTTGGTTGAACACGTAGTCCTGCTTCCCTCATACTCATTCCATGAACCAGAACATGGTCTATGATTGTTGCTCTAATTTCATTGGAAATGATGGCTCTTGTTGTTCTTCCTCCTCCTCCGTCTCTTCCTCTTCTGTCTCTTCCTCGTCGTCGTCGTCGTCGTCGTCGTCGTCGTCGTCGTCGTCCTTGCCCACTTCCACTTCCACCTTCTCTCCTGCCCTCCATTGTGAAAATCACACATGCCATTTGGATTTGACATGGCTTTATATCCTGATTACTGATTATGTGCAACACATTACTGATTTGAAACAGGCGTGTTCAATTTTGAGTGCTTGTGTGTTACCGATGACAACAGTGTGTTGCTTGTGTTTCACTTTTGGGGGCTGTGTTGTGCCATTTTGAGTTGTGTGCACCACAATGCTACATGTGCTTTGTGAATGACAATGTGCTTACAGTTTTGCACAAAGAGTGATTCCGATTTGCTAGTTGTGTCTAACCACATGAGACGTGTTTAAGTTTCTGCAAACTGTGTGATTCAATCAATAAAGTGGTTTGTACACTTGCAACTTTGGTTTTGCAAATGGATTTTAGTGTTTTAGCAATTCAGAAATACTGTAACGATGCTACTGTGTAGCGACTGAAGTTAGGGAGGACTCTTTGCCCAGCCTCCCTCATGGACAGGCCATGATTTATCACATGGTCCACCAGAGTAGCCCTGATGTCATCTGATACACGTCTCCGCACTGGTCCTTGTCTTTGACCTCGTCCTCTTCCATGTCCAACTCCTCTCTCTCTTTGTCCTCCTCTTACTTTGACTCTCATTGCCTCCATGCTTGCAAAGTTCTCAAAATGGCTTACCTGAGGTAATTATTTGTAATGCTCAGGTTCAGACTGATTGGTGTTCTGTTTTCAGGTGTGTATGTAAGTGCCTACAATTGCCAGATGAGTGTTGCATTTTGAACAGTGTTTTCCCAATGATAACAGGAGATTTTTAATTTTTGAACAAAGTGTCTAATGTAAGAAAACGTGTGTAGTGTTTCGCAATAAGTGTGTTACAGATTTGCAAACAGAGTGCCAAGTTGACAATGTGTTTAAGCTATAGTTACAGTGTTTAAGGTATGGTACAAGAAGTTTAGGTATTGATGCTTTGGTTTAAGCATTCCTTTTTAGTGTGTAAGCAATGGGCAAAAACTATAATTTCAGAACATGCACTGCATGGGTACAAAATGTAATGTCTCCATATTCTTGTTCGGCGGAAACGATTTTTGCTTGTTTGGGATCCGACTGGCCAGCGTATTTGAACAAGTTAAGCAAACTGTTGTCTTTTTGAAATTTTTTCCCCTGAGTGAAATGAGGCTAACAGCAATCTCAACCAGCACAAGCACAGGTGTCACTTGAAGTGCCTCCCCTCCCTCCGTCCCTCTCCCCCCTCTTTCTTACCCTGAAAATTCACCTCAAAATGCATCGAAAATGCAAACATAAGATTTTTGTGGAACTTCAACGGGGAATAAAGACTAACAAGGCAGATAACAACATTGAACACTACACAAACAGTAATGCATTTTTTTTCATTTAGGTGATTAATTTTTCATAGTGACACAGGAGGTGCCGGATCCAATAAAAAAAGGTTCCGGATCCAACATTGGAGGTGCCAGAACATGTTCCGGCTCAAATGAAGCCCTGGGGTTTACACTGTTATGTGCAATAAGTGAATTAAAATTAAAAGCAAAACATATTTTACTGCTTAGAAAAGTGATAACTCAAGGTCTTTCCAGTATATAACACAGGTAGCGAAATCAAGCAAGCTGATAGTCGTGCTATAATAACCACATTCCATGGCGATGACATCTGATCCTTTGCACAATAAATATCACTCCACGTCTGAAAAAAATAAAGCGTGATACTAACAACCTGACAGCTGGTGCCACTGAGGGAAGCAGTTCGTCTGCACACACTGCCAGGACACAGAGCTGGGTTAAAACCGGAAGAGTATCCCTTTAAGTGTACACTATGTTTAGAATATTTTCACAGCTTTACCTTGGCGACGGGGAACTGAAGCTGTTGCCTCTGCTCTCTTCAAAGCCACCAGACTCATTCTACCTCGCAGAGCAACGGGAGTTCGGTTAGTTAGTTATTGTGTGACTTTGGTGAATCCGAACTAACTCTTTAGCCTTAGCGAAAGAAATAGCCTGTGCTAGCTGCTAATGTGGTGTTACAGACCCGGAACCGAGAAACACGAACACAGATGAGCAGTTTACAGTGTTTATTAGAAACAATGTTTGATAGTGGAGGAGGGAGATGGCCAGGATAGGTGCTCCAGGTAGGGTCGAAGCCAGAGATCAGAAGGCGGGTGTGTGGCCAGGCAGTGAAGATGACGGCTGGGTGGAATGGCTGGTTGAGAGCGGAGTGGCGAGGTGAGTAGGCAGATGAAAGCTGATGAGCAGCGGGTCCAGAGGCAGAATCTGAGCAGAGAAGGAATGCGTGAGCCAGAGCATAAATGAGGCAACAACCAAACTGAAAACAGGGATAAGTCTCTCAAGCACAGAGTAGAGCCACGTTACCACGAGAATGGTTGCAACAAACTGGCGCTGAAGAGGTGAACAGCCCGGGTTGATAACTTTTGGTTGAGTACTGGAATGATCTGCAGCTTGCTGGAGCAGAGCAGGTGAGTGGCCACGCCCCTTGACCTAGATCCTCTTGAGTGACATGGAAGCCGGTGGAGACAGACACAGACAACACACACAAGGGAAAGGGGAACAGGAAAACAGGCAGGGACAGGGAGACAGACACCAATCCACAACAGTACCCCCCCCCTCAACGGACGCCACCAGGCTTGTCAGGGTGGTCCCTATGAAAATCTGTGATCAACTGAGGGTCCAGTATAAAACACCTGGGAATCCAGGACCGTTCTTCCAGACCATAACCCTCCCAGTCCACCAAGTAATGGAAACCCCGACCATGTCTCCGGACGTCAAGGAACTCCTGCACAGTGTAGGCCGGATGATCATCAATAAGACGAGGCGGAGGAGGGGGATCCGTAGGCGGACATAAGGGGCTTGAGGAGACAGGCTTCAACTGGGAGACATGAAAGGTCGGATGGATCCTCATAGAGCAGGGCAGCTTCAACCGCAATGCTGACGGGTTGACGATGGACTCAACCTCGAAAGTTCCCAGAAATTGGGGCGACCGCTTACTGGAGTCAGTCCGTAGGGGTATGTTGCTGGACAAGAGCCAGACCTTCTGCCCAGGTTGGTATTCGGGTGCAGGAACCCGGTGTCTGTCGGCCATCTTCTTGTTTCGCTCCGCGGTCTGGAGGAGAGCCTCCCGGGCGTCGTCCCAGATCTTGTGGCAGAGGGTGAGGTTGTCTTGCACTGAAGGTACGGCCAGATCCTTTTCCTGTGACGGGAACAAAGGGGTTTGGTAACCCAATGATGCCTCGAATGGGGAGAGGCCGGTGGCAGATGAGGTGAGTGAATTGTGGGCGTACTCGACCCAAGGAAGGTGTCTGGCCCAGGTAGCCGGGTTCTGGGCTGCCACACAGCGTAGCGCAGACTCCAGGTCTTGATTAGTCCTCTCCGTCTGGCCATTGGTCTGAGGATGGTAACCAGAGGAGAGAGAGAGACAGAGGCACCCATAGCAGAACAGAAATCCTTCCAGAGTTGAGAAATGAACTGTGGGCCCCTGTCAGAAACAATGTCCACAGGTATTCCATGGGGACGGAATACATGTTGGACAAAGAGGTCCGCTGTCTCACTGGCAGACGGTAATTTAGGTAATGCAACAAAATTGGCAGATTTAGAGAATCTGTCCACAATGGTGAGTATGGTGTCATTACCTTCAGACTGAGGAAGACCAGTGACGAAATCGAAGGCTACATGGGACCAGGGGCGGCTTGGGACTGGAAGGGGAAGCAACAGGCCAGAGGGAGACTGGTGGGATGCCTTATTCCGGGCACAGATGGCACATGCAGCCACGTAAGCGCTAACATCAGCCTCGACGGAGGGCCACCAGAAGTGTCTCCTGAGTAGTGTGAGGGTACGTCTCATGCCAGGGTGACAAGCGAAGCAGGATGTATGGATTCAGTGGAGAACTTGGGGTCGTACGGCAGAAGGGACGTAGAGAAGGTTGGGGGTCTGTCAGCAGACCCGGGTTCTGTCTCTTGTGCAGTCCTGACTAGAGCCTCGATCTCCCAGCGGACAACCGCCACCAAGCATAAAGCGGGCAGGATAGGTTCGGGTGTGCAGGTCACATCTCCGTCTGAGAACTGGCGAGAGAGAACGTCAGGTTTGATGGTACGTGTACCTGGACGGTACGTCAACACAAAATTGAAACGACTAAAAAAAACAGAGCCCATCTGGCTTGTCGAGAATTTAGTCTTTTGGTTGACTGGATGTAGGCCAGGTTCTTGTGGTCTGTCCAGCCAATGCCTCCACTCCTCCAAAACCAGCTTCACCGCAAGCAGCTCCCGGTTCCCCACGTCATAGTTCCTTTCTGCTGGGGACAGTTTCTCGGAGAAGTAAGCCACTGGATGGAGCTTCTGATCTGTGGAGGAGCGTTGGGACAGTACAGCTCCCACCCCAGAATCAGAAGCATCCACCTCAACAATAAACTGCGAACTGGTGTCAGGATGAATCAAAACAGGAGCAGTTGGAAACAGTCTTTTGAGTGTACTCTCAGCAGTCTCAGCTTCCGATGTCCACAGGAACGGGATCTTGGGGGAGGTGAGCTTAGTCAGGGGGGCTACCACCCGGCTGAAGTCTTTGATGAAACGGCGGTAGAAATTAGTGAAGCCGAGGAATCGCTGCAGCTGTTTCCGTGAGGTAGGTGTAGGCCATTCGGTCACTGCTTTTATTTTTTCTGGATCCGGGGAAACCTGTCCCCGCTCAATAACAAATCCCAGAAAAGGAACAGATTGAGGGTAGAACTCGCATTTCTCCGTCTTAACAAACGGTTTGTTCTCCAGGAGGTGTTGGAGGACCTGGTGGACGGGGGAGACGTGTTGCTCATGGGACTGGGAGAATATCAAAATATCGTCTAAGTAGACAAAAACAAAAACGGTGGAGGAAATCCCTTAGGACATCGTTTACCATGGACTGAAAAACCGCAGGGGTGTTAGACCAAATGGCATGACCAGGTACTCAAAATGCCCTAGGGGAGTGTTGAACGCCGTTTTCCACTCGTCCCCATGTTTGATACGGACGAGGTGGTAGGCGTTGCGAAGGTCGAGTTTGGTGAATACAGTGGCACCCTGAAGGGGCTCGAAAGCCGAATTGGTGAGTGGCAGGGGATATGTGTTTTTGACGGTGATGTTGTTGAGTCCCCGGTAGTCGATGCAGGGTCGCAGGGTTTTATCTTTTTTGTTAAAGAAAAAAACAGCGCCGACAGGGGAAGACAAGGATATTACTACGTACGGATATTGCCTGAAGCTAGCGAGTCCCTAATATGGGTCTCCATGGCTTCCCTCTCAGGCCGGGACAGATTGAATAGCCGGCTGGACGGTAAGGGAGCACCGGGAAGAAGCTCTATGGCGCAGTCATAGGGTCTGTGAGGCGGTAAGGAGATAGCTTTAGGTTTGCTGAAAACCTCTGCTAAATCTCGGTACTCATCAGGGACAGACGAGATGTCAGGAGTTTTGTCCGGAAGAGCAGGGAGGTTATCAGAGGGCGGAAAAGCTGATCCGAGGCAAACAGAATGGCAACAAGTGCTCCAACTATGGATCTTGTGGTTTTCCCAATTAATGTGGGGATTGTGACAGCTAAGCCAGGGATAACCGAGGATAAGGGGAGTGGTTGGTGAGGAGACTACTTTAAACCAAATTGTCTCTCTGTGATTGCCTGACAGAATGAGAGAGATGGGGACAGTTTGGTGTGTTATCCGGGCAAAACGATGACCGTCAATGGCAGTGACTGGGATAGGGGAAGGCAGAGACGTAACGCTTGTTTAACAAAGTAGGCATTGAGGAAATTATCCTCCACTCCGGAGTCAATTAATGCGGTTAAAGGAAGGGACAGAGAACTGAATTGGTGTGTGGCAGGAACAGCTAATCGGGGGCCTATGGGTTGGGAGGTAGATGTAGGGCTCGCAAGGACACCCACCCTCACTTGCGAGCCCTGTCTTTTGGTCGAATGGGACAGTTGGCGAGGAAATGGGTGGCGTCCCCACAGTAAAGGCATTTGCCAGCCCGAAGGCGCAGCTGTCTTTCTGCTCGGGACTGTTTAGCACGGCCTAGCTGCATGGGCTCATCTTGCTCCTTAGTAGAGGACTCAAAGCAGGGACTAGAGGGGACTGCAGATGAAAATTAGCCGGTACGGCTAAATCTGGCACATTTACATGTTGGACATTGTACTCATGTTGATTAATGTGCACTGTCCCTTTTTAAATAAAGAAATCTTAAAAAAAAAAAAAAAAAAAAAAAGGGGGGTGAGCGCTGAGCTGGCCGGGGTGTGGCCTGGTGGGTAGAGGACAGCTCCTCCCTGTTAGTAGGGTGGGCTCGACCGCTCCTGTCCCGTCTCCTCTCCCTTAACCGGTTGTCAATCTTAATGGCTAGAGAAACGAGAGACCGGAGGTCAGTGGGTTCATCCCGAACAGCCAACTCATCTTTGACATGGTCACTCAAACCGTTTACAAATGCCCCCTGGAGTGCATCATCATTCCATTTGGAATCAGTGGCTAATGTCCAGAACTCTATGGAATAGTCTGCCACACTGCTTGTGCCCTGTCGTAGCTTCAGGAGTCTCTTGGAGGCATTACCGGCATGGTCTGGGTGGTCAAACACGGTCTTAAGACGTGAGGAAAAATTAGCGAAAGAATACCCCTCAGTGCGCGGATTAGTGAACACGGCTTCTGCCCAGACCAGAGCCCTCCCTCTGAGCAGACCTAGAGCGTATTGTACCTTGGATGTCTCAGAGGCGAAGGAGTGGGGCTTCTGTGCGAAAACCAGGCGGCACTGAAGAAGGAAACCACGACACTTGTTTAGCTCACCGGCGAAGGGTTCAGGCAAGGTGACAGGCAGCTCTCGGGCAGTGGGAGCAGCCGAGCCTGGGGAAACAGGAGGAGGTGCAGACAGAGGAACAGAAAGGGAGGCATTAGGAGTTACCAGATCAGCCACTTGTGATGTTAACTTGGAAACTTGATTCGACAACTGCTGGTTGTTCTCCAATAAGGTCTGTATAAGGTGGTTGTGTTGCCCCAACAGCAATCCCTGAAACTGGAGGGCGTGCTGCATGCCGTCCTCCTGTGCTTCGTGTGGCGCCTCAGCCGGGTTCGTTGTGTGGCAAGTTCGTTCTGTTAGGCTCCAGTCAGACCCGGAACTGAGAAACAGGCACACAAACACAGATGAGCAGTTTACAGTGTTTATTAGAAACAATGTTTGATAGTGGAGGAGGGAGATGGCCAGGATAGCTGCTCCAGGTAGGGTCGAAGCCGGAGATCAGAAGGCGGGTGTGTGGCCAGGCAGCGAAGATGACGGCTGGGTGGAATGGCTGGTTGAGAGCGGAGTGGCGAGGTGAGTAAGCAGCGAGGAGGCAGATGAAAACTGATGAGCAGCGGGTCCAGAGGCAGAAGCTGAGCAGAGAAGGAATGCGTGAGCCAGAGCATAAATGAGGCAACAACCAAACTGAAAACAGGGATAAGTGTCCACACGAACACGGGTATTTTTATAACCGTGACTTTTTTTACGCGGTTCGGCCTTCCTTCCACACGAAAACACAGTTTCAGGGCACTGTAACCGAACATTTGTGAAAACTCCGGCCAGGGTGAGCATTTTCAGAACCGCCGGTTACAGTGTTGTCGTGTGGACAGTATAACCGGGTTTTTTGCCTTGCGACGTCAGAGTGTGCGCCGTTATCCGCTGTGTTTAACGTCATATTGTGCGCCGCTAACTGCTTTGTTGTTTGTTGACGATTCTTTGCAATGGCGGATGAGTAGGATGTAACTTTTTTCTAGGCTTCTGATTGGCCAAGGTGACTTTACGATTTGGGTTATATCGCCGCCTGCTGGTGTGGCACGCTCTTGACAGCGCTTGACAGCGTGTTTTTGCATTTTAATGTGGACGGAGATTTATTTTAAACCGAGCATGTGTGGACGGGTTTTTTTTTTAAAACGGAGGAGAAAAAACTCCGGTTATAAAAATACCCGTGTCCGTGTGGACTAAGCTTCAAGCACAGAGTAGAGCCACGTTACCACGAGAATGGTTGCAACGAACTGGCGCTGATGAGGTGAACAGCCCGGGTTGATAACTGTTGGTTGAGTACTGGAATGAGCTGCAGCTGGCTGGAGCAGAGCAGGTGAGAGTGGCCACGCCCCTTGACCTAGATCCTCTTGAGTGACATGGAAGCCGGTGGAGACAGACACAGACAACACACACACAAGGGAAAGGGGAACAGGAAAATAGGCAGGGACAGGGAGACAGACACCGATCCACAACAGTTACCAGTGTTCCATAGCAACCACCTTGGTATGTGCAGCCAGCAGAGGAGGGCCTATTTTATTCTGAACATGATTATTTATAAAACATAATTTAGTAACAGAAAGACTGGCTTGGGCATGCTTCACACTCATGGTGGGACGATACCGGAGCAAAATTGGAGCGGGACATGAGGCAACACTCTACTATATAAATAATAATCAGTAGTGGGAATTTTATTTAGGGTATTATATTGTATATACAGTAGGTTTTAGCTTTATTTGTTATTTGTATATATTTGTTTCAACCACTGAGAAAAATGTTTATTTTGTGTAATAACATTTCACAAATGTCATGTTATAAGAAGATGGTGATATGTCGTCATGACAAGAAATATTTTAAAATGGAATATTTTAGTATAGGAAAAAAAATGGCAATATAAAATGAAAGATCTCTTGATGGCAATGGATAGGTCTGTCTTGATGACAACAATACACTGCCATCAAATGATAATATTAATGATGATCAAATGCTTATGCTAATATGGACAAAGTCCTAAAAGTTCTATGGATAGAAAAGCTTGCAAGCTACAACTGAGCAATCTCCTGCTGGCGATGAAGACGGTGATACGGTGAGGGCTCCAGAAGAAGATTATTAGTTTGGATTATTTGTCAAAAAATAAATTAACTTTTAACAGCAAGAAGTTACTGAATAGCACACTCTTGACTGTTCGTTGCTATATAAATTTAGAAACATTTGCACAAAATATAATTTACATACATATATATCTTTGGAAACTGAAGAAAAAAAACTCTTAAATGTGGAATATGTGCATGTTATTCGTACAGGCAGGTGTGAATGTCCGTGTGTGTGTGTGTGTGTGTGTGTGTGTGTGTGTGTGTGTGTGTGTGTGTGTGTGTGTGTCTCAGTTGCAAACAGTGGAGCTGAGTGCATTCTTGGCAGGCCAGAGTGTCAGGCAGCTCAGATACGCAGTGACAGCTCACCTGCGGTGCAAAGGGCAGCACTGGCCTGCAGGCAGACAAAAGGGGGAGGTGGGGAGGTGGGGGGGTGGCGATGACACAAACCCAACATGACTCACCCACGTAGACACACACTGTGGGGGTTAACACGATTGCATTACTTATTGCACAGCGCAGGTGGGGGATGGAGGTGTTGGCGGTGGTGGGATCCATGGACGAAGTGTATCGCCTTTGATAAAAAAGGATGGAAGTCTGGAGAGGAGAAGGGGGGGAGGAGAAGAAGACCCAGTGGATACAGATGGATAGAGACAGGTCTCCACTGAGAGGGGGACATTTAGGATATAAAGAGAAAGCTACATCTAATATAATACACTTTTTAAGTTATACAAAGGGCCACTGAGTGTGTATTCACACACTCAGTGTATGCTCTGTTTATGTGACCACAAACCAAAGGACTTCCCAACACTTTAAGAAGCAACTGTGAAGCCTCTATAAAAAAGTATAAAGTAAAATTCCTACATGACATGAGAGACTTGTGAAGATGTTTATGCAAACATTTGAAGTCCTTACGACTTGGACATAAAATAGTATGTGTCCAAGTGTCTCTCAGTGTGATGTTCACTTTCACAGAGCTGTTCAAGGGCCTCCCAGATCTCCAGGTGTGTGTTTATCCAGGAGCCCCTACTGCTGGGCACTGTGGAGACCAAATGGCACGCACACACACACACACACACACACTGGATCTTTTGTACATGTTACTTCCAAAAATCTCCATTTTGGACACTGTATGCATGCACATGTTCAAAGGGTATACTTTTTCTTTTACTTTTTTTACTTTTAGCTCTTATATTAGTACTTGGTTATGATATTTGATTCTTTGTTCAGTGTGGTTTCCCACATGCCTGACTGGTCAGAACAGCACGATGTTCTGCTGAGCACAATCCCGCTGATCCCCATCACAGCAGGAGCAGAAGGGCTGGATGGTCTGCAGCCACATGGAGAAAGGAGGAGGAGGAGGAGGAGGAGGAGGAGGTAAAAGGAGCAAAACAAGAGGAAGGCTGAAGGAGAAGAGGAAGGAATAGGGAGTTAAGAGCAGTTGGAGCAAAGGGAGAAGTTTTGGGTGGAGGTAGAGGAGGGAGGTGGACGTGGGAGGAAGGAGAGGGGTGCAGGATCTTAAATAGCCATTTGTCCCTTCTGCTGCTTGGCAGGCCAGCAGCACTAATGAAGACTTCAAAGCGGACAGACTGTCCATCGCTGCTGGAGAGCAGAGGCTGAGAGAGGAAAACAAAGGAGTGGGAGGGCGATGATGAAACAAACTGGCCAAAGGCTCGGTTAGAGCCGAGCTGGTTTTGGACACATGGCTTTGTGCTTTCCGCTGGCAGCTTGTTCCCAGTGTCGGCTCTGTGTCAGGCAATCAGGAAGTAAAGATCTGAATGTGTACAACAAGCTTGAGTCATCAGAACATCAGCTTTACAGTGTAGAAGTAAACCCTTGATGCCAAATATGACAGCTGTACATGGCTTTCAAAAGAGAATGCACCACTTCAAATGCTCATATGATATTAGACACTGTTGGTTGTTGATTTAATATAAGTTAGCTAGATGGCAGATGTCAAATGTATTTGCTTGGTTAAAAAACATTGCAGAATGAATAAATTACTTACGATTAAAACAAGTAAAGTGGCCACTGGGTGTTTATAGCCACGTGTGTAAATAGACCACAGAACATTATAGAACACTAAATTAGACGGACATATTTGATGAGGTTGATATACTCGCCTAATTCTTGCACTTGTTGGGTGTAGCCACGTGGTTGAATGCACTTATTGTTACTCTTTGGATAAATGCGTCAGCTAAATAAATGTAATGTAACATGTGAAATTATATTAAATTGTGATAAAACCACATGTGCATTACTTGTAAGCAAATGCTCCTAATATATTTTGGATCATGGATGGACCATTGTGAATTAATTAAAAATGATAATCGTTTGCTAATTTTGGATAACTTATAGTTATCATGAATGAAAGAAATCAAACACTTTTTTTAATTTTTATTGTAATGATGGGTTTTTATTTGGTAAGAGAAACATGAGGTGTGATGCACTTTTCCTTCTAACTGCAAATGTGAGGGTGATGTGCTGCAGGTGTGGGGGGGGGGGGTAGATTGGAGTTATTTGGCCTGAGAGTCTCAGGGGCCTGATATGAGTCTATCTAATGAAACTGCCCAAGAGGAACCCCGACAGCCTTGGCAATAACTGTCCATCTTGACTGTGGTCAGGGCTAATCGGTGGGAGGACTGGACCAGCTCATCACAACAATCACTGTTAGGCGGAACAATAGAGAGGATATTGTAGGAAGATGCACAGAGCAAGACCTACTGATTTCTTTTCTTTTTTTCCACCTGCTTAAAGGTCCCTATACAGACATGTTTTAAGTCATATAAAATACTGTATGAACATAAAATAATAATTTGTCTAATATGTACTATATATTTTGTTAAATAATTTAACAATTCTTGTAAAATAAAATATTAAATAAAATGTCCTACCTAAGCCAAGAATTTAATTTTACTTTAATAGACAAGATATTTAAAAGAAAATCTAAAAAAAAAATGTAGAAGAGTTGATTACTAATGAATGACATTAGTGACCATTTGCCAGTTTTTGATCTATGACTATGGTTTTAAGAAGGATAAAGATTGTATGGAGAATTCATAAAAATAGAACTATAGAGGCAGAAAGATTTATATAAGAGTTAGTTGAATAATAATATTAGGATATGCAATAAGGAATATTATAACAACCTTATAGAATAAGAAAAACAATATTAAGGGCATATGGAATATATTAATAACTTACATCTGTAACTATTCATTCAATATGTGCACATTTTCATGTGAAATGAAAACAGCTTAAGTGATGTCAGTTCTCTAAGATATTGGAGAAACTGGGAAGGTTGAATAATTTAATTGAGAAGCATACATTTTTGATGGACAGTCCGTATGGATTCAGAATAAACAGATCAACATATTGTGTTAATGGAGTTATTACAATAAATAACCAGTTGTATAGCTAATGAAAAATATGCAGAGAGAGAGTATTTATAGATTTAAAAGCATTTGAAACCATAGACCATGACAAAATGGAAAGATCAGAGGGGTTGTGTTGAACTGGTTGAAAAGCTTTGTAGGAAACCAGCAACAATTTGTGCAGATAGGTGACTACAAATCAACATGTTTGAATATGACTTGTGGAGTCCCACATGGGTCAGTATTAGGTCATCAATTATTTGTTCTGTCACAAAATGAAAAACGAGCACTGTAAAAGGTTTTGCCATAAACTCAATTGACAGTCTTCTCTCCTGTATAACTAACCTCTTCAGAGGGCGTTTCCACCGGGATTCCAAAATGTTGCAAGTGGCGAGTAGTGTTGGGTACCGTTCACATTTGTACCAGTACCGATACTGATACCTCTACCTGAAATTCGATGCCAGAAACAAACTGTACCTTTTTCTGGTACTTTCCCTCAGTAATAACAAAAAAATGTCAGTTGTAAAAATAATTCAAAACTTATTTATCCTATTTACTTAAAACATTGTATACACCACACAATGTCACACCTCCCTCTCCCCTCTCAAACCTGTGCCTGCAACCTATTAAATAATTATTTATTTCTTACTTTTATTTTTGTATTTGTATCTTATTCTATTTTAACCTGTTTTATTTTCATGACTGTCTTTAATTGCTCTTTAATGTTTTATGTAAAGCACTTTGAATTGTCTTGTCCCTGAAATGTGCTATAGAAATAAAGTTGCCTTGCCCTACAACCTCAGCCTGAAGGTCCGTCACCAGGGCATAGAGAATGCTGTGGTGCTTGTTAGTCAGTCACCAGGGCATAGAGAACGCTGTCTCAGAAGTGTAACATTAACTGCATGGCGATCTCGCCATTATATTATATTGCAGCAAACGATGTCTGCGTGAAGTTTTGAAAACTGTAACCACACTTACCAGCATTGCTGTGACTTACTGTGACAAATGAGATATGTAAGGTGTCAAGAATATTTGTTTTGAAATCTGTTTTATTTCAAGACAATTGTCAGGGTCCCACCGTCACCTGCATTCACTCCTCCCTCTCATTCTCCAGCACTCACTCCTCCCACTGATTCATACTCCTCGTCACTCACGCCAATCAGACGCTCCCAGTCCCCTCAGTACTAATTACACACACCTGCACCTCATCAAGCCACATCCTCAGTTCACCACCTGCAGCTAATCAACAACCACCTACATAAGCAGCACAGACACACACGCACTTTGTCTAGTCTCGTTTCTACACGACACTCTGACTCACTCACGTCAAGCCTAGTCTATCCAATCCAAGTTTGCCTTACCAGTACTTCGTATCCTGTTGTCTGCTGCTGCTCTAAACCTGCCTGCTCAGCTACCAGATTCCTGCCTGTTGCTTCCTGCTCTTTGTTGGATCATTGTTAATAAAGATCTGCTTCACTACTCCAGTCTGTCTCCTGGTAATCTGTGACAGAAGACTAGACCAAGATGCAAGATCCAACACAGCCCGCGGTGGATTCTGTTCACGATCCATTCACGGAGCTCGTACAGGCGGTTCGTCAATCTCTCCTGCCTTCTCCGCCTGTTAATCCGCCCACCGTGCCTGAAGAGATCCTCCGCTCAGCACAGAGACATTTCCTTCCGCAAACACCGGCTTCTTCGGCTACAGCTTTTGCCGCAGCTTCGAGTCCCATCGCCCGACCAGCAACATTCACTGGAGAGGCGGAGCACTGCAGTGGATTTCTGCTCCAGGTGTCGCTGTATTTCCAGATGCAAGCCCACCTGTTTAACAACGACATGGCCCGAGTGGCCTTTGTGATCTCCCTGCTGTCAGGCCGTGCTCTCCAATTGGCCCAGTCGTTATGGAACTCTAACTCCCGGTTGGTTACATCTTTGTCGGCTTTCATTCAACACTTCAAGGAAGTTTTCGGGCAGGTGGCAGAAGACCTTACCGTGCATGACCAACTTTACCGGCTTCACCAGGAAAGATCGTCTGTGAGTACATATGCTCTCCAGTTTCGTACTTTAGCGGCTGCTAGTGGTTGGAACGAGACTGCCCTCATAACGGCATTCAGACATGGTCTCCACCCTGATGTTCATCAGCTAGTAGTGGTGTATGATGACACCATGGGACTGGATAACCTCATACAAAAGACTGTACGTGTGGCTCAACGCCTGTCTGCCTGTGAACCCTCTGCCACGGCTGTTTCCTCTCCTCCTTCGGTGTCGCCTAGCAGTATTCCAGCCGCTGAACCTATGCAAGTCGATTCTGCTCGCCTGTCACCTGCTGAGCGTCAGCGCCGCCTAGGGCTCAGGCTCTGTCGGTACTGTGGACGGGAAAAACACTTCATCAGAGACTGTCCTATCCGTCCCCAGCGCCCAGCGGTGAGTGCCATTCAACTCCCTCCAAGAATTGAGACTCTGATTCGCACTCCTGTACAAGTATTGACTACACGTATCTGTGTCACAGCGCATGCCCTCATCTACTCAGGCTCAGCGGGGAATTTCATCTCCATTCCCCTCCTCCAGACGTTAGGGGTCAACAAACGTCGGAGCCCGCAGGTTTTGGAAATTCACACCATCCAAGGCAAGCCGCTAGGAAAGGGTCGGATTCGCTATGTCTCCCCTACACTGACGCTGCGGGTAGGCAGTTTGCACTCTGAAAAACTCACCTTCATGGTTCTAGAAGACTCCACAGCCGAAATCATCCTGGGAAGGCCAAGGCTAGTGCAATATCAACCTACCATCGACTGGACAACTGGAGAGGTTCTACAATGGGGAGAGGACTGTATTCATGCATGCGTAACACCGCTACAGAGGAACTCTCCTCCCAAATCTCCTTCTTCATCCACAAGCAATGGACCCCGGTTTCCCGTATGTTCCACCACCATCGAGAGACCCGATGACTTCGAGGATGTGTTCAGTAAACAACTGGCTACTAAGTTGCCTCCACATCGGCCCTGGGACTGTGCTGTTGACCTGAACCCCGGAGCCATCGTCCCTAAGGGACGGGTCTATCCCCTCTCCATCCCAGAACAGAAAGCCATGGAGGAATATGTGAAGGAGGCCCTCCAGCAGCAGTTCATTTGCCCATCTACATCTCCTGCCGCTTCCAGTTTCTTTTTTGTGGCCAAAAAGGATGGAGGTTTGAGACCATGCATTGACTACAGATCCCTTGACTCCCAAACCATAAAGTTCAGATATCCCCTTCCTCTGGTTCCGGCGGCCCTGGAGCAGCTGCGGGGATCTTCACGAAGTTGGATTTACGAAGCGCCTACAACCTGATCCGCATCCGTCGAGGTGACGAATGGAAGACAGCCTTTGTCACCCCCTCTGGACATTACGAGTATCAGGTCATGCCTTTTGGACTGGCTAATGCTCTAGCTGTATTCCAGGGATTCATGAACGAGGTCTTTCGGGAATTCCTCAACCGCTTTGTTGTGGTCTACATTGATGACATCCTCATCTATTCCTCTTCTCTCTCTGAACACCAACTACACGTCCGTCAAGTGCTGAAGAAGCTCAGAGAGAACGACCTGTATCTGAAGCTGGAGAAATGTGAGTTCCACACCCCATCTGTGCAGTTTCTGGGTTACGTCATCGACCAACACGGGGTCCAGATGGACCAAAAGAAAGTGGACACCATCCGTCATTGGCCTCTTCCCTCCACCATCAAAGACCTCCAGCGGTTTCTGGGATTTGCCAACTTTTATAGATGTTTCATCCTGGGCTACAGTGACATCAGTGCTCCTCTGACCTCGGCCCTCAGGGGGCAGCCCAAATCCCTGTCCCTGACTCAGGAGGCCATCACCGCCTTTGCTCGTCTCAAGGATGCCTTCATAACCGCTCCCATCCTGGCTCATCCTAACCCGGACCTTCCCTTTGTTGTTGAGGTTGACGCGTCCTCCACTGGGGCGGGAGCGGTACTGTCACAACGGAAAGGAACGCCTCCCAGACTCCATCCCTGTGCCTTCTTCTCCAAGAAGCTGTCTACAGCAGAACAGAATTACGACCTTGGAAACCGGGAACTACTGGCTATCAAACTGGCCCTTGAGGAGTGGAGACATTGGTTAGAGGGAGCCAATCACCAGTTCGAGGTCATAACAGATCATCGCAACCTGGAATACATCAGAGGCAAAACAATTGAACCCTTGCCAGGCCCGTTGGGCTCTCTTCTTCACTCGCTTTGACTTCCACATCACCTATAGACCAGGCAGTAAGAATGGCAAGGCTGATGCCCTCTCTCGTCTCCATCAATCAACTGCTGAGGATCTCCAACCTGAACCCATCATACCTCCTGCCTTGATCGTCAATCCTATTGTCTGGGACGTCGACGAACAGATCACCCAGGCAAACTTTCACCTTCCCGCTCCGTCAGGAGATCCCGAAGGGTCGGTCTTCGTTCCTCCTCAGTTCCGTACCATCCTGCTGGACTCAGCCCACACCGGTTCGGGACATCCGGGTAGGAAGCGTACCATCTCCCTCCTCCACCAACGGTAATGGTGGCCTACCATCTCTCAGGATGTGTCCCGTTATGTTTCCGGCTGTTCGGTTTGTGCCATAACAAACACCCCCAGAAATCTTCCATAAGGCAAGCTCATGCCCCTTCCTGTTCCTCAACGCCCATGGTCCCAATTAGGGATAGACTTCATGACTGACCTTCCTTTATCTGATGGCCACACCTGCATCCTGGTAGTAGTGGACAGGTTCTCCAAGGGGTGTAGGCTAATTCCTCTATCCGGGCTTCCCACTGCCCTCATGACGGCAGAAGCACTCTTCTGTCATATGTTCAGGAACTTTGGCATTCCAGAGGACATCGTCTCGGACAAGGGACCTCAGTTCATCTCCAGAGTTTGGCAAGCCTTCTTCAGACTCCTGGGAGTGACAGTCAGTCTATCGTCAGGTTATCACCCTCAGACAAATGGACAAACAGAACGGAAGATCCAAGAAATCGGACGTCATCTCAGGACCTACTGCCACCAAAACCAGAACAGTTGGAGCCGTTTCCTCCCCTGGGCAGAATATGCCCAGAACTCCCTTTGTCAAACCACCACAGGTCTCACCCCTTTCCAATGCATCCTGGGGTATCAACCCCCGCTTTTCCCTTGGTTGGGTGAGCCATCAGAGGTGCCTGCCGTCAACCACTAGTTCTAAAGCAGTGAAAGGGTATGGAATGCGGCTCACGTGCAGCTTCAACAGGCTGTCCGCAGGCACAAGGACCATGCAGACCGACGTCGGTCCGAAACTCCACAGTACCAACCCGGCCAGAAAGTGCCTAAACCTGCCTGCTCAGCTACCAGATTCCTGCCTGTTGCTTCCTGCTCTTTGTTGGATCATTGTTAATAAAGATCTGCTTCACTACTCCAGTCTGTCTCCTGGTCATGCGTGACAACAATACTATCGCTTTCATTGTCACTTGTCCCCCCCTCCAATTGAAACACTGAATATAGATAAAATACATACATAGTATTGTAATCAGGGCCTGACAGTAACGGTCATTCGGCGAAGGCCCTATTGAAATTGCTTTACTATTGTTTAATATTTTTCTTAGTCCACATTAATGGTAATTTTGAGGTTCTAATCATGCTCAAAAAGTTATGAATCTTTGCACACTTATCAGAAGAGGTTAAACTGTACATCTGATTGGGGGCTTGGGTGTGGTACATTGGCTCAAAAGCGCCCCCCAACTAAATTTTGCGTTTGACATAGATGTATGAAATTTGGTATGCAGACTTACAACAAAGTCTCTTGAAGCCATACCCTAAACGCAACAGGAAGTCAGCCATTTTGAACTTACTTGCCTTTTTTTGGACCGATAATCGCTGCTTGCAGCTTTAATTGTTCTTGGTTTTAATTGTTCTTGGTTTTATTCACATATCTTTCTGCTTTGTTGTAACAGAATGCTAACACAAGCTTTTCTCTTACCTAATTGGCATTACAGAAGCAGTCAGGTTTCTGTGCTTTGCTTTTCTTTTGTTCCATGCCCAAAACCAAGACTGATTCAATTTGAGCGATCACAGATTCAAGGAGGCAAATTGCACACAGTTGCTCATTAGTCGGAAGTTTTTTAATTGCCAGTTTGGATGAACTTCTTTTAAGAGTTAAAAAGTGACTACTGACAGTTGCACCCACCCTTCACTCCGATCAAGGTTCCTAGCTGCTGTGAGAATCATTTTCCCAACTTTTACCAATGTGGTGGGTGCTGACAGGACCGGAGCAGCCTGCCTGACAGACAACAAGCTGCAGCGCAGCTTGCTGCATAATTTATGAAGGCAGATGTACAAGGCGGGTTATTAGCTCCCCATGCTACGCTGCTCCCTTGATTTACAGTTTAAGGAAGCGAGTATAACAAATAGAACTCATAAACAAATCAAACCGGTGACAAGTTTGTTTGTCTGCGGGTGAAAAGGTTGCAAAACGGAAGGAGACAAGGAGAAGGGAGAGAGAAGAAAAATACACAGCGGCCAATTAGTGGATGTTGGGGTGATTGTTAATGACGCAGAGGCACTCGGCATTCTGGGTGGGAGATATGTCACCCATGCTACCTCTCATTATAGAAGATGGATCTCACAAGTTTTCAGTGGCTGGAGCTATTAGGCAACAAATAGGTGGCTATCATGCAGGACATGGGACCAAGACAGCTTCATCTTAACGAGAGCCTTTCTTATCCTTAATGCGCCTAACTAACCCTCCCTCTTTCTTATGTTTTCCCTCTCTCTCTTTCTCCCTCTGAGGGTTTCATCCAGCTTTCCTCACCCCTCCCCTCTGTCCCCCTCTGGGGGCCCTGTGGTTTATGATGATGGAGCTCTGAGGGTAATATACATTTTAATGCTCCGTAATGGGAGGGGATGGAGGGATGGCAGAGGAGGGGAAAGAGGGAGAAAAGAAAACAAGAGAAACAGTGGGTGGATTAGGAAAGGCCTCCTCTCTGAATGTCTCAGCTTTAAATTAATGAGGCTGAGCGCACCACGATAAATTTAGCTTTTCATGTTTAATTATGCTATGACTGCGGTAGTTCAGTGAGGATAAATCACAGAATTATTATGCTCCTCACCCAATGTCTGTGTTGTTTTCTCCCTTCTTTCTGGTTTTCTCCTCCCATCTATTTGTTGTTGTTGTTTATTCATAAGCTGATGCCTATCCTTAATAGTGCCGTGTGTACGAGAGGAAATAAGCCCTAATTTTCCTACCATAGGTAGCAAAACTCCCTCTGTGAGAGAGGTGGAGAAAAATTGAAGAGAGGCAAAGGAGAAAGTAGATCTCAAGGGAGAGGAAGAAGACAACGAGACTCAAGTCCCTTTCTCACATGCACTGCAACCCTGAATATTCTCTAACATCACCTGGAGCAGCTTTATGTGAGAACGCAAATGTCTGAATCAGTTGGAGCGGACGTTACATTACCCCGCCAGCTCCCGTGTACAAAGTCTGAGTAATGTCCGACTGAGCCCATGTGTGAACAGAACAGGTCATTGTCTAGAGAATTCTCAGCGAGCAAGTTGTCGTGTTGATGACGTTTCTATCGTGCCGGTGGCGCCAAACCGGAAGAAAACAAACATCCAAGGGTGAAGAAGAAGAAGAAGAAGGGTGATCTACAAACGGCAATGAAAATGTCTTACTGGAGAGATGATGAGATTGGGGAATGGTTGAATATTCAAAGAAAAACGAGAGTAATCTGCATTATGTCTTGCCTCCTGCCCGTTCTACCGCCGCCACCTGTGCCGCCTCTCGCCTAAACCAAACAGAGGATTTCCAGGAAGTGAATGCTTCTGACATAGATCTCCTGTTGGGTGCTACATGTGAGAAAGGCGAACCCCAGACAATGTCCGGACCTGATTCTGCAAGGACATTATCCGGAGATGATATGAGAAAACCGTGTTAGAAGACAGAGCAGAGAGAGACTCGAGAGTCTTGGAGATTTGTTGAATGCATGGTAGTGAACAGATTTTATTTATTTAATTTATTTATTTATTTATATTTTTACAGTTTTCAGCGTTGATTCTGCAGCAGTGGGCCTGCTTTTTAGGTGTTCAACCTGGTTTGCAAGTTTTTCGAATGAAAAGTATTATTTTCAACATGTGTTAAAAAGTAACCAAGTAAGTGTATTTATATATTTCAAGTACATTTGCCACAATGTTCCTCACAGTAAAGACCAAAGCCACAGCCATTAAATACAGATATAGGAAGAGTAATTTGTTGATGGGGGTTATCAAGAAATGGAAGCGGTTGGCCATGATCCCAAATGCATTTTCCACAACCATCTGAGCTCGTCACAGCCTGCAGTGAGTCTGCAGTTTGCATATGGTTTCAACAGGTAGTCTGTCAACAGAAACGCCTCATCTGCCACAATGCAGTGTGGAGCCAGCTGGTCAAAACCTGGAAGTAGTGCAGGAGCAGGGATGTTGGTGGTTCTGTTAACCAGGGCATCTGCTAACGTGCATCCACAAAACACTCCACCATCAGAAATTCTTCCATTACAGCCGACATCCACATACAGAAAGCTGTACGAGCTGTCGACCAGTGCCATCAAGACAATGGAAAAGTTGTGTTTGTAGTTGTAGTATGTTGAACCAGTCCCTGGTGGGGGGCGAATGTTTACGTGTTTCCCATCCAGAGTACCTAGGCAATTTGGGAAGTTCCTCTGAGACATTAATCCACTGGATACCTGCTGCCACTCATGCGCTGGGCACTGAAAACAAGAAAAATAACAAAAAAAGTGAATACTAAATGCTGATCTGTTTATCTGGTCAGAAAAACAGCCTTTTGCTACAAATACACACGGAACTGCTGTGTGATGATTTTCACAAAAGCCTGGCTGAACACACTTATCACAGACGGCAGCTAGCAGCTAACAGGCCAAGCTACCCACCGGCAGGATTGAGACAGGGTAGGTGAATTTAAACAATGTCTGAGTTGAAAACACATCATCTTGTTGTCACGTTAGGGCCCTGTTCATGTTGCCGACAACTGCCGTTTTAGCTCAGTGGAAACTCATAGAGGTAGCTGCAGCAACTCCAGTTTGCTAGGACCAATCCAGGTCGGGATTTTTTCAATCGAAAGTACAGATATATCTATAGCGATCAAGATTAATGTAAAAATTGGCCGGAATTCTCCTTTAAGACCTGGTAGATGGCGTCACAGGTTTCAGAAACGATTTGCCAAATTGTGGAGACACCCATTCGAAACAGAAATGAAAGAGTCTGGAAGCTTTCCCCTGTAATTATAAACGAAAACATGATTTTGTTAATTATATAGAAGAGCTCCTGTACAGGATCTGAAAGAATAAAACAAACAAAGAGCTTACCTGCTGCGATGAAGCGCAGTGTGACCATCAGATGTTCACCGACAGATATACAATCACGGTAATTGGTGTTGCACCGCTGGATAATCGGTCTGACAAGTTCCTCCAACATGTGGAGCTGGGCAGGAAAGAGCCGTAAGAAATTTTTAAAATAATATGGCTCGTCTTTCTCTAGTTCCCGACACAAATTCGGGAAAGCTCCCTGAGCCTGTCGCTGTGAAATCCATGAATTCACCCACTTAGTGCGGTTTCTCCTTATTTTTCGTTTGCAACGTCTTTCTTCTTCCACAAGAAGAAGAGCTGACAATGCCAGAATCTTCTTATTACTTGTCATCATATTTTCTTCTGTTCAGCGAGTAATGACAACAACGATACTTCTTGATCGTTATCAACACTCTCTGATGAAAACAGCGACTGACGACAGCGTGCTCTGTGTTTACTGTGTCTAGAGAGATGTTCCGTCATTTCCGGTTTTCAGTTTTTGGGCGACAATACAGATTTGCGCCGCTTGCTGTTATGGAGACGTGTTACGTCTCGCACACGCGCAGAACGTATAGTCAAGTTGGTGTCGCTTCGGTGTGTTCCGAGACACTTTTTGGACCTCGGGGGGCTGACTGATCAATCCAACTGCCTTTTCTGCCGACAGTCGACCGTCGGGTTGGTGTGTCAGGGCCTTAACAGGACGAGGAGCCGTAGACTTGACAACCCTTGACAACAAGAGGTGTTAGCAATGTGCCTAAGAACAGTGAGGCTGTTCTTAGGCACATTGGTGCTGGTTTACAATCCTAACTCAGTGTGTGTTTGCTAAGTTTTGCTAATTATCACAAAACACAAACTACAGCTAAAGTAATATGTGATGTATTATAAGTATTACATGGACAAGATGTGCGCTTCATATGTCTGTGGCAGACTTTTTTCTTTTACAATGGAGTAGAGTAATACATTAAACATTAATTTACCTGCACATGCTCATATTTTCAAGAAAAATACTGGTTACCCCATTTGACACAAACCACCTGACGTGATGCTTCTACAGTCAAAACTATAATATAAAGAAAGTGATACTGAAATCAAGCACCGCTGTCAAAGTAGTGTATTGAACTTGGCATTTCATTTCACTTTAATGACATATTTCATTGAGGTAACAATTTACTTTATTAGTGGTTAAAACTCTTTTGATTAAATTAAACAACTAACATCTTAACAAATTGTGTGTGAGTTTATGTGTGAACAGAGTGTGTGTGAGAAAGAGGTAGATGGATGGGTAAAAGAGAGAGGGAGAAGCAAGTCTGACTGTGATGGCTTGGATTTTTACCAGATTCAGTGGTTCTGGCTCAGAGATTATATGCAGCACATCTGTTTTGTAGTAGAAGAGGAGGTCAGCAGGATGAGGCCAGGTGAAGACATTCTTCGAACCCATCTGTTGCATGCGGCTCGCTTCCACTTCTTCATCAACTACCTGAATGACCTGTCCCACAAAAGGCTTTCCATCATATCTTACTATGATGAACTTGCCTTTCAGGTCCTGGTTGTGTAGAAATATTTTATTAACAAAATGTGTATATGTGCTTGTTTCAAAAGAGCTGTGTTAGTCATTGAGGAAGTGGTTAAAAGTACTTCGGGTGACTTCTGATGCACAGAAAGTTAAGCTTAAGTCATAAAAATAATTTAGGCTTTTATGTAGAGGTGCATTGTTTGAAGGTTGCAAGAATGGAAGAGGACATTGCACCACACGAGGCCCTGACCTTGGCATGTGTGTCTGTGAAAGATACCAGTTTCTAATAAAAGCTTGAGGGAGAGAACAGATCAGAGTTCATTTTCAGATGCGATCTTGGTGGACCAACTCTGACTTAAATGTCTGATGCTAGGGAAATTTAGATGCTGTTCGTGAAACCACAGCTGTGTTTTAACTCTTATGCTATTTGCTTAATTGAACTCTTCGTCTCAGATTGATCTTTGTGTTCCGGTAAACTTAAGTCCGATGTAAGAAAGCTTTGGGAATTAATATATTGGAGTCAGATTTGACAGGCCTTAAAGTGTTTACACACCAACTAGATGGCAGACCCTCGGCAGAAAACCCAGTGGAAATGATCCCCGAGGTCCAAAAAACTGCCTCGGGACACACTGAGGCAACACCGACATGAGAAACTTAATATGTCTTCATAGCAGCAGGCGGCGCTACTCTGTATTGTTGCCCAAGAAATGACAACCGGCAGCTGATTGGACGAACGCGTCACATGGGTTTGTTTTCTCCGGAAATTCAAAGCCAGACTGTCATGGTGGCCGTTCAGAATACGATCTCATATTGTACTAAAATAGTTCACTGAAAGGTGTTTCTGAAAACATTTTAAGAGAGAAATAGGCCATGCAGTTGCTAAATCTGTCTTCATTTCAGATCAGCAAAGGTCAGTTTAAAAGATTTTCGTCAGATTTTGAGAGACTCTAGTCACCTCATTCCGCTCGCCATTTCCGGGTGAGTCCCGACTGCCCTGCCGCTAACCAAACATGTCAGGTCGACCAAAATGAATGGCGACAGCCCCCCCAGACTGACGACGGCACGGGACACACCGAACAGATTTGAGTCACTGACCTCGCCAGACTGTCCAACGGCCGATTATCGGGCCTGTGTGTCCTGGGCTTTAGGGTCTTATTTTAGACATAACTCCCTCTTCAGTTGCAATCTGCTGAGGAGAGGTTATCTTTGCTGCAGAAATCTACAGCTATGGGATTGTAGCACTTTGCAGATTCCAGGTCTTGCACAGAAACAAGAAACTTCCCTCCACTGAATAGAAGCTGGCTCTTCCGAGGTCACTTGGTAAATCTTTAGTGTACCTTTTACATCATATTTTTCATATTTTAAATTTGTATCTGCTCCTCAGATATCCGATTGTATTTGATGCTAGATGACTGAGCACTAAGTAGGGCTGTGACGGTATAGTTTTTTTCTTACCGCGGTGAAGAAGCAACGTATCACCACGGTATGGCGGTTAACCGCAACCGCCTTAAGAGAGTAGCGTAAATTAGAGCAAGAATAGCAGGGTGCCTTAAGTGAGTGATGTCAGTGCTCGTGTGGTCGCGCAAGGAGAGAGAGCAGTAACGGACAGTAGTGTACGAGTGCAGCTGTGAGGAAAAGTGAGAGGAAAAAGACATAACAAAGGTGATGTAAAGTGAGTTAAACGTGAACAATAAAACGACAAGCTTCTCAAGACACGGTGGCTTTATCTGTTGTCAATACTGCCAGTAGAGTGAATAGTGTTACCCCCGAAAAAGCATCGGCTTAAACCATACAACATATGTTGCAGTCATAGACTGTATAAAAAGATTGCAGTGTTTCCATTTCAGCTCAATGTGAGAGTCTTTACTGTGTCTTGCTGTCATTTAAGGCCGCGTTGCCTTTTCTCCTCTCCGTTGATCTATTCCACAGACAGTTCAGAAAGCTCTATTGTCGATAAAGTTAAAAATAAAGTAAATGTTAGCCGACAATGGCGAGTGCAGACACTTCGCAGCACAGCGGTCTAGCAGCTCAGCAGACAGAGAGCAGAGAGGGCAACTCGGCACTCCGCTAACTTGTTGCTCTCACTACCAACATGAGCTGCTCTGTTTAGGCTACAAAACGTGCATGCAGGCTGACATTTAACCGTGCGGTTTTGTCAGGATTAATCTATAAACAGAAGGAAACTCCGCTAGCTGCTAGGCTAAAGTGCAATGATAAACACTGCAGCGGTTTTAATTATATTAAACGTTACCTGTAGTAGTAGTAGTAGCAGTAGTAGTAGTAGTAGTAGTAATAATAATAATAATAATCAAATAAAAATCCATAATAACAGTTTTTTTTTTTCTCTCCATAACCTCTTCAAATAGGAGAGAATACAACAAAGTACACCGAGAGACACATAAACACACTGTGACGCGCTCATGATTGTATTGCAATGATTTATTCCTCCACACATAAAATACAACTAGCACTGCAGTTACCAAATGTAACTATGCCTGGAAGACATTGATGGGGGCTTAAAACACCGAGTTGAACACATAGTTGAAACAAAACAATGAGTTAAAAGGGGGGAAGTCTGCAGAGTTTGAGATAATTCTTTGTGGGTTTGTCACTACGACTGACTCTCACATTATATGCAGTCGATTAATCGAGACACGTTTGTAGTTGTGGTGTCAGTAGTTGAGGTTGCATCAAACCAATCATTTTTTTTTTTATCTTGTTGCTCTCAGATCATTATGACAGCACTCTGCTCTCCTGAAGCTGAACTCCCTGATGTCAGTTTTAAAATATTTTCTCTGTACAGCTCCTCTGTGATTGCTTGTCTCTCAACAGTTTTAAGGTGTGTGTGTGTATTTAGTTAGACTCCTTCTCATTGTCAAAATGCTCTTGGCTGACTTGTTAGCTTGCTGCAGTCTTTTTGTTGTTGTTTTTTGTAAAGCAAATCAATGCTGATGCTTTTGACAAGCTTGGTCTTACCCAATTTCCTTTGGCCAATTTTGAGATTTTCAGTTTCAAATGAATAGGGGGACCCCTGTCGGAGCTGACTGATTGCATTTCCACAGAGCCTCAGTGGCATGTTGTGCCTGAGATCAACTTGGCATCCTAGCATGAAGGCAATTTCCATAAAAACGCACAACTACCCCCATGTCTCTCAGTGTGCACTACACAGAGGCACACGCCTGTGCAGCGATACAAATTAACACCACTGCTTCAAGTCTCTCTCTCTCTCTCTCGCTCTCTCTGTCTCACACACAGTCAGAACCATGCCCAAGGCATTGTGGCTGTACTCGTCTCTGTGCAGCAGTCTGGGGTGGTCACATGCACAACCCTCTCCTGACTGTCATCGATATGCTAATCGGGGGGGAAATAACGAGTGAGGGGTAACTTCTCCACTTAAACACACACCAAGAGGAGAGCACAGGCCTGTGGAGGACCTCTGTCTCTCTCTCTCTCACACACACACACACACACACATATATAATGTTAAAAATCACACAGCCTCCTTCAGAATAACGTCATCATTTATTTAAAAGGGTATCTATTATGGGGACTTCATTTTTTGTCCCCACGCTGCAAGACGTCCCCATGACGTGACTGAAAACAGACTTTTGTCCCCACAACATGATGATTACCAGATCACACACACACACACACACTATACTGTATATTGTACTTGTTATGGTAGTAGTAAATATAGCCAGCACTACATATGAGTAAGGGTTAATGCCCAACGAAGTGTTCATTGTCAGGTATTAATGGACATCGGTGACCAATAATAATAATAAACTTTATTTGCAGAACACCTTTCATACAAGATAACGGAATGCATGCAGTGATTGCTTCACATGTACAGACATAATTAATGCAGAATAAGATGTGGGGGGGATGGTGATGAAGTAATATTTTCCACCGGGTTGTCCATGTTTATAGAGCCAGCCTGAAACACCACGGTGAAAACGCACGGGGGGAGTGTCCAGATGCCTTTCTGTAGTCAGTCCTTCCAGAAAAAGGAAAAAAAAATTTGTGATAGTTGCGGGCAAAAATCCTTGATTATGCGGCACGTTTTGTTAAAAAATGCGATGGAATATGCAAGATATGTATGCAATTTTATGCGATGAAATTGTGGGAACTTGCAAAAACTGCGGTTTGATGAAAAAGAGAAAAAAAAAGTGATTTACCCCCCACCCCCAACACCCTGCTTTTCGATGATGTTCACGTCGGGTAATTACATCACTTCATAACATTCCCACTGCAACAGGGGAAAATGGCTCCTCTTGTGTTTCTGCTAAGATATGTGACTTTTTTGCAATGAAAATGCAGGGATTATGAAATCATGCAAGCCCCGCATATTTTGCGCAGAAATCAGCAATTTATGTGGCAAAAGTGCAGCGTATTTGAAAAAATGTGGCCCCTGCATAAATATGCGGACTTTGGCTGATTATGCATTGAATTATGCGATCGCATAATCGCGTTTTTCTGGAGGGACTGTGTAGTCCACCTTCAGAATAGTGTAGTTTCACCAGCAGACCCACTTCAATAACATCCACTGTCACATGATTACAGCCAAGTGTAAGCACAGTCAGATTCTCCTCGCACCGCGATTCTCCTTTCCTAATTCCTTTGGAATTCTTCTTCACATCTTTCCTTGACCTCATGACGTTTACTATCAGGGTTGAGGAAAAGTGGTTAGTAAAGGACTTAGAAGGTAATTTTTTTGACTTTTCGAACGCAGCAGTCCTTTTTGCTTAGAAAGGTTCCTAACGGAGTGAAATGAGCTGGAGGTATCTAAGCAGCAGCCATGATAAGAGCCAGAGGAATTGTCTGCGTGATAAGGAAAGGTGCTCCAATGCTTCCTTTCTTATCTCCTTGGGCATAGGATACACTGGACCATCCTTTACCAAAGTAAAGCAGATAATGCCGTCCCATAATTCATTGCGGCAGCAAGATTTAAAGCGATGCATCACCATTCAGCCATTCATAATCACAATATTAACCATAGCACACCATGCAGGTGCAGATCTGTAAGGAGAAAGTAATTAATTTGGGTGTATGATGTAAGCAGACAGGTGCATTTGGATGGCATCAGAGCCAATCCATGCATATATTATTATTCTCAAGTTCCAAATGTGTTGAAATAAAAACAAATTGTTGCTCAATTTTACAACTTTATGAATGATTGCAGGGGCAGCTTTCAGTAATTGTTTCCATGTGCGCAGTAATGTCACTGGGAACTTGACATTAGTAGGACAGTAGGACACAGAACTAATATTTTGGTTCTGAAATAATCAATGAAGTTCCGTTGCTGACTGCTGTCCTCGTAGGTAAATGCGCACAGTGGAGCAGCAGCGGACATCTCTAGAGAATGTAATTAATATTTTCCTCATTAATCATTAGTATTATTTCACCCACCTGCAACCATCTAACCCATATAACTGCAATCCATGTACAGTAGTAGCTTTGTAGGTCTAACACGGTATGCTTATCTAGCATACATTTAACAATTACTTTCATGCAATCATAAAAATTTTGATTCATGTGGATATATTGGAGTGGACAGGAGCGTGAGCAACCAATAATTATCTTTCATACAAGAAATGCAGCTCAGTGCTGTACAATAAAGAAATCACATGCACTGAGTGCTCCACATGAATACACATAATTAATTCAAAATAAGATGGAAAATGGTAATGAAGTCATATTTTTCTACTGGGTTGTCCATCTTTTATATAGCCTACATGAAACAACATGGTAGGGATGCACGGGGTAAAGTGTTATGCACTTTTAGTAGTCCATCATCGGACCATAGTTCTTTCACAGTGGCACAGTGTAAGTGCAGTCCGGTTTGCCGCGGGCACCGCTGTCTCTTTTCCGGAGTCCTTATAAATTATCATCTTCCCTTCCCCTTATGACGTTTTTCACCGAGGTCGAAGGAAAAGTGATTAGGAAAGGACAGAGGAGGTAATTGACTATTCAGCCGCAGCCAAAGGCTGGAAAGCTAGGGCAGCACACTAGACATTCTGGCAGGGAGTGGACATGGCTGATTAAGGACTTGGGAAGCAGGTGAGTATGTGGGCAGGGAAGGTCAGGTGATGGAGAAGGCAGGACAGTGGACACTACAGGGCAGGTGGGGTGGGGGCTGGATCTGAAGTGACAGGAGAGTTAATACACAGAGCAGGTGACAGAATGGATAGCAGGAGCTGGCTGGAGTTGTGACAGCTTGTGTCTTCAACACTAAGGTAATTAGAGTTTGCAGAGTTATCATCCGCCTCACATCATCACTTGATTTGGAAATCGTCACAAAGTGACGTCCTCAGCCAGCAAACAGCAGGTTTTCAGCTGATGGGAGCTTCGCAGCACATTCTGAACTTGCCTCCTGCACTGCTTTTATCAGCATGGCCTTGCCTCAACTGGTTCTGTCGTGGATATGATAATGCATTCAATAACATGGTTTTCTCTCTCAGATTATATTTTCCCCAGAAACAATCAGGGATACAATTTTTTTTTTTTCTTCCTCCTCCCGGGAAACGTTGACTTGTTTTCACTGTGAAACAAAATAGCCTATTTCCAGACAAGCTGTTAAGTGCTGGAGGTAATGCTCTCTGATTCTGCTTCACCTGCACTGCACAAGAAAAAGTCTCAGATAAAAGAAAAAGAAAAGAAGAAGAAATGCTCAAGTGGGATATCTAGCTGGCACAATCCATTTGGAGTAAGCAAGCAATTGCTGCTCATTGACACGGCAATGTCTTAAGCCTGGTTGGTGAATGAATATTTTTGCAAATATATTGCATGATTTTACAGTAGAGGGCCTGCAGCAGTTGCAAACACAGTAAAAAGCAAGACAATAATCTGCGAGGGAAGCACGGCGTGTGACTGCGATCAGCTCTTACTTCGCTTTCAGGAGCACAAACAATTTTTCAATATCATGTAGGATGCACGACAACGCGGCAAGGGGAGGAATACAACTCTGCATATGATAGCGAAAGCGGGACGCTGAGGTGGATTACTGTTTGTTTCTCCTCCTCTGCTGTGTCTTCTGTGGACAGTAAGCCTACGCAGACACAGTGTGCGCTCTTAAATGAAGAGATACTATGTAACTAAAAGCTTATTAGCTCATCAAAGGCTTTTGGAGTCCCCCCGCTTCTCTGCTCACTCCGCTCAAAGTGTCAATGTTAGCAGAAAGGATCTCATTAATTTTTGGTGGATGAAGAACAGTGGCCACTACTCCAGAGTAAACAGCAAGGTTTTAATAATAATGGGCCGGCAGCTGGGGCTCTTTGTCTGTCTCGCTGTTTGCTGTCCTCTGAAGGCATAATGAGAGTGTTGGTGTAGTTGCTCAGCAGAGGACAGGACAACACACTCTGCAAAGGCAAGAGACGCACCGCAAGGACCGCTTTGACAAGAATGAACCCCGAGGAAACAGACAGGCACAATAAAAGAGATCCCTTTGCAAACTAGACCAATTTAGACTGTTCTCTTATCCACAGTCACTAACTGAGGAGATTCAGAGTTGTAGTCTTTCAGGTAATAATACATCTGTCTTGTTAGTCTCAGTCACAGTGACACTGGGGACTTTTCCTGTATTATGATTGGATCCTAGAAATACTGAGATCATGGTGCAGTCCTTGGAACCTCATAAACGTCAGCTAGTCTTCATGTGGTCCACACATTAACAGTGTCAAAATAAAACCTTAATGTAATATTGAAAGCAAGGTCTAAAAGACAAAACATCAAAATAAGTCTAGAAGCAAAGAGAAGCTTTAGATTTGATTACAAAACAACTATTAATTACAACAATATTAGACAAGCATACATAAAAGTCAGGAACTACGTCAGATAGAACACATGTATGTTCAGTCATATAGCTTTATGTACAGCACTTTTTGATTGTCAGCCTGTATGTTTAACCCTGAAATTCCAACTGCGGAACGGCTCCTCTGCCTGTCGGCTCCGTGCTTCGCCGTCCTTCAATACCCACCAGGTCCGGATTTGCTGCGGTACGGCTGCGGCCATGACCATCACTGTAGTGCAGAGAAATATGATCTGCCGTGAGCACGGTGTATTTTATTTTGAAAATTAACCAGATGTTTTATTTTGCTTCTTTGCTCGACTTTGTGTCCCACACTATCTGCCTGCATCCAGCAAAAATAGAAGCTCTGCGTATCTGCTCCAGAGGGCTGTGGATCGCCAGAGCTGTGCTTGAGTCAGAACCAGAGGTGTATAAAGTACTAGAGACCCATACTGTAGTTAAAGTACAAGTTCTCTATCAAAAAAGTGACTTAAGTAGAAGTGCTCTTTAAGCACCCCACTTAAGTAGAAGTACTAAAGTATTCATAAAAATGTTGTACTTAAGTATTGCAAGTAGATTTATTTTAAAATGTACTACTCAAGTACTAAAAGTAAAAGTACAAGCATTTTGTATGTAGTTATTAAAGAAAGCAGATTTCAGCCGTTCAACTTTTTACTTGGTATTAAGGTGGTCACAAGCTGTACATTGCTGGATATGAAGGAAGTTCCTGAAATGAACCCCAAAAGGTACATTAATGTCACAGCTGTTATAACTACTATTATCTGATATAACAGTGGGTTATTAATCACTTATTAACAAATACTGAAATAAAATGTGTGATGTAGTGGAAAGTTGGCAAGCTAGCAAAATACAGATGAACTAGCAGCTTCACATCACAGGGTCAAACAGTTAACATTCAGGACTCACTGCACACTGAAACAACTCAGGAATAGATTACTCTGCTGCAACAATAACTAAATAGAAAGAATACAAACTTACATCGTCTGACTTCTGAACGGGCAACTGTAATGAAAAGAAACACAACGCGATCTCTGGGATTTCTGACGAAACTTACATAATTATCGTGCGTAACTAACGTAGCCGTAACTAACGTAGCCGTAACTACACTCACTGTAACCTACACAGTCTCGGTAGCGTGAGGCATTCACAACAGTAACGAGTAATGATGCAGCACATAAAAAATGTATCGTAATAAAAGTATTAAACTCATCGAAAATATGTACTCAAGTAAAAGTGTAAGTAGAAGAAAAAAATAATACTCCAGTAGAGTACAGATACAGCCGTTTTAGTACATAAGTACAGTAGTGAAGTAGTTCTACTTCGTTACTATACAGCTCTGGTCGGAACGCAGCCGTTCTGCAGTCAGTGGAAGTACACACATTGGGCCTCATTCACCAATATCTTCCTAAGTTTTCTCTTAAATATGTTCTTAAGAAGGTTCCTAAGAAAAGTCTACGTCAGATTCATGACGTGTTCTTAAACAGCAGATTTGTTCGCACCTGTGTTCTTAGGATTGATGAATCCCACGTCTTCGTAACTGAAAGCGCGTGCCAGTTGTTCCTAATTAGCATAAAAAAACGCCCCGCAAATTCCCATATAAGGACAAGACACTTCCTGTGCACCTCCTGGGAGACAGGTTTTCGGAGATTGTGGGAGCCGCAGTGGCGGAGGAAGTACTGAATCTCAGTACTTAAATAAAAGTACAAATAACAAGAGACATATTTACTTTAGTAAAAGTATAAGGTGTCCACTACCACAAAAAAGGCCTGGCTTTTTAAAAAAAGTTCCTATCCTAACCAGCATAAAACGGAAATGTGTTGTTAGAATTGGAATGCGATTGGTTTTATTCATGGATGTATTTTAAGACAGTTTTATTTTCTTTAACCATGCAAGTAAGCAAATAAAGTGTGTGAAGCAGCGCAAATGGGGAGATGTGAAGAGGTCCAGCCAAATAAATAAGATATGAACGCGTCTTACGCAGCCTGGCGGAGGAGTAAACGACGCTGTGGAGAGAAATAGATATAGCAACTTTGATTTAAAAAATGGGAATAATAAAAACAAACTTTTTCATTTTCACTTTTACCGGAGGCTGTATTACCGAGGGTCAGCGGCGCTGCGCCCGGGCTCTGCAGCACCGGAGCCGGCTTGGATCAGCGGTGCCCCATATATACAGTATCTACGGCAACCAAACTTTACTGGTGAGACAAACGTGTGAAGAGTCAGGAAGACGTTTTGGCAGGGCAGAAACTGATCAGAAAATGTAACGGAACATTGTAGAAATGTAGTGGAGTAGAAAGTATAGATAATTGCTGCAAAATGTAACAAAGTAAAAGTCAAAAGTAGGCTATGCACTATTGAGTCTACTTAAGTAAAGTACAGATACGTGAAAAATGTCCTTAAGTACAGTTAGGACGAATTTGTACTTGGTTACATTCTACCACTGCATTTTGGCCCTATAAATAGCGATCAATCACCAAATAACGCAGGATTTAATCACATCTTTAAATTGCAGTGTTAGTGTTTTTTTTTGCATAATATGATTTCTTTTTCAACAAATGATCACAAATACATTACAGTACAATACTATCATTGTAAACGACTGTAGAATTAAATAAAATGGAGTAAGCAATCATTTGGAGCAAATTGTCATCACTCAAATGTGCGTAAGAGTGCCTTTCAGTGTTCGTAGATTTTGTTCTTAGCTAAGAACAAATCCAAGTTAAGAAAACATTAGTGAATGCCAGAATCTTCGTAAAAAGGTCGTAAGAAGGGTTTAAGAACACATTTCTTCGTAAGAACGGTTGGTGAATGAGGCCCATTGACTTTAATGGAAACCTAATGACTCCGCTGCCGTTTCTGGAGCGGATCCGCAGACGTTGACAAGGGTAGAACATTTCCTGCCAATAGCAATGCCCTTTCCCATTCACTAAAGTTTCAATATGCAGAGACCAGGAAAGATGTGCAACTCTGATCTGATTAACTTCTGTATGGAGGCAGAGACGAAGACCATTCTAATCTTTTTGTTTCCAGTTATCGTAGATCCATTCATTTGGATTTAAATATGCTATCTTATTGTATTTATTGACCAAGTCATGCAAAGCTTTCAATTTAGCCCCTAATACATTGATGAGCCAAGCGATACACAGGTGTCATCTGCAAATATAATAATAGATGATCTCTTTACAATAAGGGCTAAATCATTTTACCTATTTTAACCCAAATAGTTCCAGGAACTATGGAGCACAGGAGCTAAAGCTAAAGACAGGTTCAAAAGTTTGTAGTCAGGATGCTGACAACATAACTGCATTTTAATAAACTCTTCCTAAGATTGACATTAGTGGCGTCCAGTACTTCCTTTTCCTGTGAATGACGTGGTATACAAGTTGTAGCAGTTGTGGTATGTGTTTAAAGTTACAACAAGGAACTTTCATTTTGTGTTGAATTTGGCAGCTGGTAGTTTTTCCTGGTAGGGTTGTAAAGATTTGCAGCTGCCAGACTCCCTTTAGAAAACCTCTCATTTTACTGCAGCAGGGTCTGACACTTTGCCTAGCTCAGTCCTGCTTCTGGTTCTCCTGTGCCTCCAGTGGGCCGAGCAGTATGACCTGGGTCTCCAGCAGCCTGGTGTTGCCGTTGGCTCCCAGGAAGCGGGCGGTAAGGTCCACTTCCTGCAGCCGCACCCTGCAGCTTCTCCCCGTCCTCCAGCACACGCAGTGGAGCCTCCTACCGAAGTTGATGTATAGGTCCTCCTGGACAATGTGGAAGATTCTCCTGACCACCACCTAGTCTTTGGCTGGACCAGGAGCAACCAGCCAGCTGGTTGCTGCAGGAGTCTAAGCTGAAGGAGTTTCTGGTGAACCTGCATGATTTAAATCACTTTGTCAAAATTCACAGGAAATCAGACCCGGTGGCAGGTATTTAGAGTAACTACATAGAAATAGCCTGGATTGTACTTTATCTTCACAATAAGCATTAACAAGCAATAGGACTAACACTTGTGTGCATAGTAGTGCGTACACAATGAAGAAGTATAGAAAAATACAGTGCACTACTACTATGACCCCTGGCGAGATCCATAAAAATTTCAACAGAAAGGTTATTGAAAGAAATCAAAAGGATACGACGAAAACAAAATTTTAAAAAAGTTGATCCAATTCACTTAGATCATATACAATGAGAAGCAAAGACTTGTGAAAGCTATCCCTCATCCAGTGAGAGTCACTCTGTTGAGATCACAGGCCAACAGATATATTAAAGGATTAATCTGGGCTCCTCTGCAGCTAAATAAATGTCCTCTGTAATCTGTCAGAGCCCTGGCGATGAAGTAGACGGGGCCGCATGTGTTTTATCAGCCTGGTAATTGTTCATGTTGACACACATTGTCTTTAAGAGGATGGGAGGTGAGAGACATTCTGCCTTATTAATGGTTTCTAATAAAGACGGCCGTTTATCACGCATTATATGGCAATTTCAGACAGGCCAGGTTTCACACACATACACACACACGCGCACAGACAGACCGCACATACGAGGGCGTTTTTCGTTGTCTATTCACACCTTGGAAATACCTTATTTCACAAAGTGGACTGTAATTTAGTATTTTTGATTAAAAAGGTCGAATCACATGTTAGCAGGTGGTTGTATATTGGTGGAGATGATAACTCCTTTCTCTGTTCAAAGCAAGCGGCAATTTTCAGATTTGAAAAGTGAATTTTTTTTTTATGTTAAGTTATTTGTTGTTTTTGTTTAATTAATTAATTAATCATGTTGTGAGTCCCAGAGTGTCCTCTACTCGCCGTGAATAAAATCTGGTTAGAGAATTTGCTAAATTAATTTTCTTTGCCTAAAATATGTTACATTTAAGGACACACATCTTAAAAATAGTGGTATCCACATTTAAAAAAGGAAAACTATGTAATGTTAATTACCCTTATTACTAGGTTCCCAAATTCCTCCTAAAAATGGATAATTGTAGAATTGATTTGATTTGCATAAATTAGTACTGGTGTTGCTTTGACATAATTGTAACAAGGCTAAGCTAACCTAGGCTCGTAGAACAACAAAGGAACACAGCTACTAAAGGTAGCTTTTAAAAGGGATATTTACAAAAGCTTTGTTGTGGGAAAACAAGTCTTCAAAAGTCTTTACGTGTGGTAGCGTGTGGTTTTCATCGTCAGCCTGCGGCGTGCTGCCTCCATGATTGTTTCCCTCCAGAAACCATCTCATTCTGAATCTCTTCTCACACACCTGCAAATGCTGGGTTAAATCAGATCAACCAACACGCCCCCCTCATGTGTCATTTGTCAGTCCGAGCCTCTCATCAGGCTAACTACACAAACTATCAGTACTGTTTATACAAAGTATACTGTCACTAAAACTAAAATATGAAAACATGAGCAATAAATGATTTGTTGCACTCACCTGCAAACTCTCCTGTCTTTTTTTAAAATATGACTATTTTTACACACACACACACACCTGGATAATAAACACGAAAGGTAAATTATTTATTGCTGTGATGAATAGGTGTAATGTCATGTAGATTTTCATAATGTCTAACGCAGGCTGTGGTGCTGCTGAATGCGGCTGATTGGATGGAGAGGGTGAGTTGTCACAGTGCCGTGTGCTGCTGCTGCTGCTTGTGTAACTGGCCTTGAGTGATGTAAGTGGACTCAGTGGCCTCTGCAGCCATTCTTACTCTGGTCAGGATCATTATTTTAAAAGCCTCTTTCCTCCCTTTTTCATTCGGTCTCTGCTTCTCCTCGCTCCCATCCTCTCTGTACACCATATTTGCTTATAATTACCCTTATCTCCGTGAATTTCTCTACATTTGGCTAAGATGGCTCACCACTCACATCTCCTATTTAGCTCCTCCTAACAGGGATGGGAGGAGCGATGCAAGAAAAAGATGCAAGGATGGAGGAATGTATTATCCAAAAAGGAAATCAAATTATTTTCAGAGGACCACATTAACTAAGGAACCAATTTCCTCACTGTCCTATTCTCTCCTTGTACAATGTAAGGTAAGTACATTGGTTGTACAAACATCATGTCTGTTTACTTTCTGTTAACTCTAAGGTAACATTACCTTCGCCTCCAACCAATCATATGAAAGGCTTTTTCATCCTTTTAGTTAGTAAACTTACTTTTCACAGTTCACGCATATCAGTATTTACCGTTCCTATGAAGTGGTTTTGATCATTTTTCAGCTAATAATTGGCAGATTTTCTTTTAAGATACTGAACACCCAAAAACAAATTCAGGTTTATTTAAATGTCCACAGTGTTAGCATGGTTAGCGTTGCTTAGCCTCTGTCCTGATTGACAGGTCCTAAAGCATCCCCTGCTTTATCGTCTGTCATAAAATAAATGGGACCATCATTTACTAAATTAACATCATGCTGTGTTGAAGAAGACTTGAAACTAGCGATTAAGAACATAAACTCATTATGAAAATGTTTACTGAGGGAATAAATCAAGTAAGAATTGGGCTCATTTTCTCAGTCTTCTATACAATTGTACCTCCATTTGAGCCAGTGCAATATATATATATATATATATATACTGTAATAATTTTCTGATGTTAAACCCTAACAAAACTGAAGTTATTGTACTCGGACCTAAACACCTCCGAACCTCATTATCTAAAGACATAGCTACTCTGGATGGTATTGCCCTGGCCTCCAGCACTACTGTCAGAAATTTAGGAGTTATTTTTGATCAGGATATATCCTTTAATGCCAATCTAAAACAAACCTCAAGAACAGCCTTTTTTCATCTTCGTAACATTGCCAAAATTAGGAATATCCTGTCTCAAAACGATGCTGAAAAACTAGTCCATGCATTCGTTACTTCCAGGCTGGACTATTGTAATTCCCTACTGTCAGGTTGCTCAAATAAGTCCCTTAAGACTCTCCAGCTGATCCAGAATGCTGCAGTGCGTGTTCTCACAAGAACTAAGAAAAGAGATCATATTTCTCCTGTATTAACTTCTCTGCATTGGCTTCCTGTTGAATCCAGGATTGAGTTTAAAATCCTTCTCTTGACCTACAAAGCTCTAAATGGTCAAGCACCATCATATCTAGAAGAGCTCCTAATACCTTATTGTCCCACTAGAGCACTGCGCTCCCAGAATGCAGAGTTACTGGTGGTACCTAGAGTCTGTAAAAGTAGAATGGGAGCAAGAGCCTTCAGTTATCAGGCTCCTCTCCTATGGAACCAGCTCCCGATCTGGGTTCGGGGGGCAGAAACTGTAATCGCTTTCAAGAATGAACTTAAAACTCTTCTATTTGATAAAGCTTATAGTTAGGGAGTGAGGAGTTGCAGTGTTCACCTAACTGGCCCACCTGCTTCTCTTCATAATTGTTAGATTAATAATATATAACAAAAGTAGAGGGAGGCAGGCCAGCCAAGCCCGATCCGGCAGGGGGAGAGTTCTAAGCCCGAAAAAGCTACCTCTCCTTATGACCTGTCTCTCTTAGTTACGCTTTTATAGTTACGCTGTTATAGTTCTAGACTGCCAGGGACTTCCTTCCTTTGACACACTGAGCTGCTCTCTCCTCTCCCTTTCTATTACTATTACTATTTGTGTGTATCCCGTCCCAGAAATGCTTGTTACTAATCCTAGCTTCTGGGGAGTTTACTCCCCGGAGTCCTTCTGTTTTTTCCCCCAGCGTATTTCCTTGGAGAACGTTGGCACCAAGATCCTGGTTGCAGCTGTCGCCGTGGTCCTGCTGCACTCCCTGCTGAGCTCAGCGGTGCCCTGCAATGTCATGCAGCTTCCTGCTGAACCCTGCAGCTTCCCGCTACATCCACTCACTGTTCCATTATTAATGTGACTACTATTGCCACTGTTCATCACACCCCCAACCGGCCCGTCAGACACCGCCTACCAAGAGCCTGGGTCTGTCCGAGGTTTCTTCCCAAGAGGGATTTTTTCCTCGCCACTGTTGCACTGCTTGCTCTTGAGGGAATTACTGTAATTGTTGGAATTGTTGGGGCTTTGTAAATTATAGAGTGTGATCTAGACCTACTCTATCTGTAAAGTGTCTCGACATAACCTATGTTATGATTTGATACTATAAATAAAATTGAATTGAATTGAATTGTAATGGTTGTGTAAGTTCTGTTTCTTGTTTTATTTTGTAGTCTGTTTTTTCTCCCTTGTCATGTCTTGTTTTACTTCCTGTCTTGTGTTTTCCCGCCTTTTGTGATCGTCTGCCTCACCCTGATGTGTTTCACCTGTTCCTGATCCCTAGTGTCACCTGTCCCTTGTTACCTCATTACCCTGTGTATTTAGTCTCTGTGCTGTCTTTGTCTTGTGTCGGATTATTATCATTGTTCTCTTCTGTACTGTCAGTGTTTTCATGCTTCGTTTCAGGTTCAGTGTCTTGCGTTGTGTCTCGTGTTCAGCCTTCTTGCCTGTTTTGGATTATTTTCATGTTTGCCTGCCTGCCTACCCCTGGACACCCTTTGTTGTGAGTTTGGCAATAAATTCTTCATTCTGCATTTGGGTCCAAGCCTCGCCATTATTCCTGACAGATCGTCACATATACTGTATATATATATGTGTACACAGGGACGTGCACAGGTACGAGCTATTGATGTCCGGGCAACTGCCCATTTGCCCTGATTGGATTAGCTGCCCCTCTGGCGAAAGAGTGTGAATAAACTTTTCTTTCTTTCTTTTTTTTTCTTCTTTTTTTGCTGTTGTGGCTGCATTAATACAATAATACGGCCTTCATTACTTAAGTTAAATCAAATCAAATTCGCTATATCATTCAATCTTGCCCTCAGCGATGCCCACAGTCACATGACTTTGTTTATATTCTCACATACAGAGCAGCGCAAGCCCTTCACGTGATTTTTTTAGAAGTTATGGAGATTATGCCAAATGCCCTGTGAATAAGTATGCCTTCACAACAAAGATGACTGAAGAAGAGAGAGGGAGAGAGAGAGAGCTCAATGAAGCAGCTAAAAGATCTGCAACTTTGCAGAGCTGGAATAAAACGGTCAGCAGGCCAGCTGTGAGAGAAGCATTTGATAATGTCAAACAACCATCCTACATTATTCATTTAATGTGAAGTAGGCCTATTTTATCAGGGGTATTTTCTTTAAGTTGAAGTAGGCAAATAACTCATTAAAAACAAATGTTTCATTAATAATAAATACACAGTAAATTGTGTCTGTGCCATATATGGCATTGTGAATTAGTTATTTTATGTATATCAAGAGCTCCAGCTGGTGGGGGAGGAGGGTTATTGGATAATGGATGTTTATGCAGCCCAGTGAAATGCTCCCATAATTCTCATTTTGATGAGGGCTATACTTCCTAACAAGCGCAGAGATGACAGCAGATGGGCAAGCCCCCCCACCCCCACCCCCTCCCCACCCAGCAGTGAAGACAGACATTATGGTCACTGTGAAATAATCACAAGGACCAGGGCTGCTAATGAAGAGAGATGAATGGCTGTTGTTGCTGTTACTGCGTTCCACCATTGATTGGCATAAAAAACTCTTTCTCTCTGTTTCTAAATCCCTTTCTGCCTTTTTCTCCTTCTCTGTTCATCTTTATTTCATCTCCTTAATTCAACAACTGGAGGAGATGTATCAGTCAAAGTCCTTCCCCAGCAGTAAACAAGTACAAGACATGCCTCAGTAAGCTTGTTTAAACAGCTGATCAAACTCCCACGTAAAGCTGATAAATCCTAACACCTTCCTACAACATGTAGCCATGCCCTAACCACCAGAACCCACCACCCCCCCCCCCCCCCCCCCCCCCCCCCCCTCCCCCATCCCTCCTGGCTCCTTGCAACACTTTCAACGCTTAATCTCGCAAATCAATGTCAATTACATACTGATTATGTTTAGTGCGCCTAACCATTTGTCCTGATTTGGGAGCCGTGTAAGTGTGGAAATCAGCAATCCGTGTACTTGGATATTGAGGGTGTGGGTGTGGGGGTGTCGCGGTGCCACAGTACAGTATTGTAACTCCAAAGGTCATGTTTGACTGTTTCTGCATCATTAGATATGAAGAGTAGGCTTGATTTACTGGGAAACACAGAAAGGTCAAGCATGACCACTCTCCCTCTGCCTCTCTTGGGTCGTAGCTGTGCTGAGGTTCCATGTCACACTGGGAAGACAAAATGGCAGCAGCCGAGGGGCCAGGGCGATGCACACTGGAGCCAGCGCAGCGGGGACCTGTCTGCATGTTGTCCACACGTCACTATGCCTTTGCGTTGCCATTTCTTGTCCTGTACAGGATGAAATGCACTGACTTACCATGGTCCAATGAGTCTAAAAATACACCCAGAGTCCACCTGTTTCTGCTTTGAAGTCTACTTCTATTTTCTTCCAGCTGTATTAACTGTGCTTATAGGCCTGAAGCTTTTGCTAAGTGCAGATAAAATGACACCAAGCATGAAACTAATGAATATAATCTCAAGCAATAACCCTAACCTTGTAATCCAGTATGCCCTGCTAGTAGTACTTAAATACAACATTAACAGTGCTGCCCTGTTTACATGTCAACATTTGTCTGTTTCGGTGTGGTTAATGCAGTTATTGAAAATTAGATGAAATGAAAATAGTAATTTTTAGGTCCTGCACCTGTGACTCATGCATTTAAGCAATTCATCATATAAATCATGTTTAAAACATATAATAGTTTTGTGTGTGTATGTATGTATGTGTGTATATGTATATATATATATATATATATATATATATATATATAATCTCATATTATCTCTTCGGCCTGAGCCCCTATCTTTTACGTCCCCCTGCCGGGCAACTACATGTACATGTTTTATGTACGTACATCCCATTCTCATGAACATATCTCAGGAGGGAACTTAGCTCACTTGGACTCAAGAAAGAACTGATTAGAATGTGGTGGTCAAAGTTCAAAGGTCAACAGCACTGTGACCTCACAAACCACACTTTTGGCCATGAAGAATTGTACGTCTCAGTACTTCTCTTAGTAGATCTTAGTGCTGCATTCAACACTACTGACCATACCATCCTGTTACAGACACTGGAACATTTAGTTGGCATTAAAGGAATGGCACTAAGCTGGTTTAAGTCCTATTTATCGGATCAATCTCAATTTGTTAATGGTAACTATGAATCCTCCAGGCACGCTAAAGTTAGCCATGGCGTTCCACAAGGCTCAGTGCTTGGACCAATTCTATTCACCTTATATATGCTTCTTCTAGGCAATTTTTTTAGGAAACACTCAATTAACGTTCACTGTTATGCGGATGACACGGAATTATACCTATCAATCAAGCCAGACGAAACAGTCAGTTAGCTAAATTTCAAGCATGCATTAAAGATATAAAATCCTGCATGACCTACAATATTCTAATGTTAAACTCAGACAAAACCGAGGTTGTGCTGGGCCCGAAACACCTCCGAACCTCCTTATCTAAAGATATAGCTATTCTGGATGGCATTGCCCTGGCCTCCAGCACTACTCTAGGAGTTGTTTTTGTTTAGGATATATCCTTGAATGCCCACTTAAAACAAAAAAAAAAAAAAAAAAGAACAGCCTTTTTTCATCTTCATAACATTGCCAAAATTAGGAACACCATGTATCAAAATGATGCTGAAAAACTAGTCCATGCATTTATTACTTTAAGGCTGGACTATTGTAATTCCTTACTATCAGGTTGCTCAAATTAGCCCCTTAAGACTCTCCAGCTGATCCAGAATGCTTGTTTGCATGTTCTGACAAAAACTAAGAAAAGAGATCGTATTTCTCCTGTATTACATTCTCTGCATTGGCTTCCTGTAAAATCCAGGATTGAATTTAAAATCCTTCTCCTGACCTACAAAGTTCTAAATGGTCAAGCACCATCCTATCTTGAAGAGCTCATAGTACCTTATTCTCCGAATAGAGCACTGCGCTCCCACAATGCAGAGTTACTTGTGGTTCCTAGAGTCTCTAAAAGTAGAATGGGAGCCAGAGCCTTCTGCTATCAGGCTCCTCTCCTGTGGAACCAGCTCCCAATCTGGGATCGGGGGGCAGACACTGTCACCACATTCAAGAGTAAACTTAAAACTCTCCTCTTTGATAAAGCTAATAGTTAGAGGAGTGATGAGTTGCAGCATTTGCTTAGACTAGCGGGGGAGGGTGTGTAGCCACAGTCATGGCGTGCTCCCTCCCTATCTCTGCTTTTCTTCATAGAAAGCTTATATTTAGGGAGTGAGGAGTTGCAGTGTTCGCCTAGACCAGCGGGGGAGGGTGTGTAGCCACAGTCACGGCGCGCCCCCTCCCTATCTCTGCTTCTCTGCAGCTCTTAGCTATACTGTTATAGTTACGTCCAACTACGCCCTGTAGTGCCCTGCTATGTCATGCTATGTCCTGCTACACACTGCTACGCCCTCCAGTGGCCTGCTACGCCATGAACTACTACAACAACTACTATTTCTAGTTCCATTATCTTTATTGTGACAATAATTGCCACTGATCATCATACTCGCACCGGCAGACAACCACCCACCAAGAGCCTGGGTCTGTCCGAGGTATCTCCCTAAAAGGAAGTATGAAAATTTAACCTCACGGTTATAGTGACCAAAATTATCATGGTTTCGGTATTATCGCGGTATTTTTAAATGTGTGTTCAGTATGTTCAGAAAGCACTGATAGGCCTACCCCAGCTGAAATAGTTTAAAAAAGTGTAACAGTGTTTATTATATTACAAAAATAGCCACATCTATTAAAGCACAAACATCCATAACGGAGCAAACACCTTTAATAGCTCAGCACGTGGCTCCACAGCACTATCTGTTTACTGGTGATTGCAAGTTGCTAGCGAATAGCCCTAACACAACCTGAATATCAACTCGTGGCTGCACAAGTAATATTAAACAATCTGCACATCTATCAGCTATGCAATAAGAAACACAGCAACATCAATATTATCAAGGCGATAATATATCTCTCAAGCTACAGAATAGTTTTAACTTACGTTCTGAGCTACACTTATGACTTCAACAAGTCCAAAAACGGAAAAGGAATGATAAAGAAAAAAGTCTGTTTACAGCTGTTCTGTCCCCTTCTCCTGAGCGCAAGTGATTGGCAGGAGATCAAAGTGATGACTCTCATCACTGATTGGTCAATCATCTCAGGAGAGAGAGCAAGTGTTATTATGGCCTTTTTTATAAGGCTGATAAATGTCCTGAGCGCTGTCATCTCCTCCTCACGGCATGATTCCAACTTCAAGAAAGGCTACGCAGTGCGCCCGCACAGCAACTTCAGGAGACTCGAATGAAGCTGGGAACACGCGGTTTCCACATTGTGGTAATCCACCGTGATAATAATGATATTTTAAATGAAAACTTTTTACTTTTTTATGACTTTGTCATGCCTGTTCGAAAAAATTCGAATTTAGCCACTTTGCAGGAGGGATAAAGAGGAGTGTGAAAGAAGGAATAAAGGGATCAAGAGGCTAAAGAATTGTGCAAATGTTTACTTCTGCATTCATTGCAAAAAGCAATGGATAATTAGAATGACATTTAGCATAGCCAACGGTTTCCGGCAGGGTTGTCCAGCGTCGGATTTTGTTTTGCAGCACATCATTAAATATCAACATGGCATCAATCTCAGGGCTGCGGCCATTAACAAACAAGCAAACGCTCATCAGCGGTGGCGGCAGTGGTGTCAGGAGAGACGCAGGTGGGTGGAGTATCACCAGCTTCCCTCAGCTGCTAAATAAGGTGAAACCGGTGTCTGTCAGTGCATTCAGGACTAAAATCCTGTAGCTGCACCATGAGTTGCCATCTATCTGAGGTTTAATGTGACAACACTGGACCACTCATAATGTATGGGCAGCCATTAGCCGAGAGGGGAACGAACATGGCCTGCATATGACATGATCCCTATCTCTTGTCTTTCATTTCTCTCCCTCCTTCTCCCCACACTTGAATTAATGATACAAGCACCCAGGAGAGGAAGGGATCGAGTGCTCTCTATGTTATTTAAATGAGTCATAACCCCTTTTCCACTAAGGGTGTGTGGGGGGTCAAATGTGGTGGTGCTATAAGAGCGATGCACGCAAGAACATGGCTTTAACATAAGGGGCCAAGCAACCGCTGTGTATGTTTTCACATTAATGCAGAAGGGCATATCGATCCCGGATGCTGACTCTGGAATGAAGCCAGTGAGTTCGAGCAAAGCTCATTAGGCCCGGTGCATCCCTCTGGCTGCATTCAACAAACACACTGAGATTAAAGAAAGAAGAAAAGACACAACACAAAACTCAGGTCACGTTCACGGAGGCCTCAAACGCTCACGTAAAAGAGAAGCTTGTTGAATATGTAGCTGCACGTGAATCCTTTCTCTGGAGGGTGGAGATTCCTCAGCATCCATTGGCAACTCTAGAGCAGAGTATGGAATTCAAAGAGTGGTATAGACTAGATAACACCTGGATTGGCTAGAAGTTTAACTTAATTTAAATTTGGTCACTATCTGATGATGTTATGGGGAAAGCCTTCATCCACTAACATACACGTTAGAGAATTCCCGATCACTCTGCCGATATGTATCCATATGCTTTTATTTCACTTATTTTATTTCACCACAGTTTTATTTATTTATTTATAACTATGATTACCATAACTATCATTTTTACTATGATTAATATCAGTATTAAAAAAGAGAATACAAAAATGAATTTCTGCATAAATGTGATATAAAATGTTATCAGATCTTCATTCAAGTCTTAAAACTAAATAAAGAGGGCCCAGTATAACAACTAATACAAAAAAAAACATACTTAACCCTTGTGTTGACTTTGGGTCAAATTGACCCGTTTTCAATTTTTGTTTTATATCAGAAAATACGGGACGTAGAAATAAGCGCTGAAAATGTCCATCCAAAACATTGGAAAAAGTAAAAACAAACTGTGAAAAAAAGGTGTAAAAAACGTCGAGAAAAATAAGTGTTTTTTTCAAGGTTGACGGGAAGACAACACAATAAATGTATGCATTAAACAAAATTATCCAACATTAAATGTCTTTGTTGGAAAAAGTATGTGAACCAGATGAGTTCATTTTGAGGGGCAATTTGAATCATGTGTTTCAATCAAATGGGATGACAATCAGGTGTGCGTTTTAGCTGTCCCTGTGCTGTTGAAAGAGTATAAATCTGGGTCTTTCAGACGAACGCTGGTCTTCTCCACACAGGTTGGTGGAAGTGTGCCTTGAGATTTCTGCGGAGCTCAGACGAAGGAAAAACACTGAAAAAAGCGCTCTGGGGCCTCATTTATAAAACCTGTTATTTGTTAAACCTTTGTCTGGGGTGGCTTTCTAACAATAATTTACAACAAAGTTGTCATGCAGGAGATAGTGGGTATCTGCTAAGGAACTGGCTGCTCACTCCCTTCCACAACCCACAAACCGCGGCCCAAAACCGCTTCAACGTTTGGTGGTGGAGCGCGCCATCGGGCATTTAAAATCATGCTGGAGGTGCCTGGATATGTCTGGAGGAGTCCTATTATATGCGCCTGAAAAGGTGTGTCTGATGATTAGGGCCTGTGCTGTATTGTACAACATGGCACAACGTAATGGAGTCCCTCCACCTGCGTTAATGCCAATTGAAGAAGGCCCTGAAGCGCAAGGCATGAACAACGAAGGCCATACAGCAGTTATATTGCGCAAACAAGTGATGCAACGTTTATGAAATGTAAGACAATTCATTTTTCAATTCTTTTATTGCATTACAAATTTCAGTTAATAAATTTCTTATATTACGCACTTTGGTGGTCTGACTGTAGCACGGCATCAGTGAGAACGCCGCCACGGGCCTCACTTGGGCCGCGACGAGTTTGGCGGTGTAGAGCGATCGGCACTGATGTGTATGACGAGGTCGTCGCTGGCGGGACCTGGAGCTTGACACAGCAGGTGCTGGAAGGTCGCTGCTTGCAGGCTGCCTGCGTGTGAGGCACAATCTCCGTAGTTCATCCTCTTCACAAATTTGTATCACAAATAAAAGAAAATGATTAAGAGACTGTTGTGATTTGTGGTGTTGGCTTTATTCTTAAATGCATCGACTTCATAAGAAAATAAAAAAATAAATGAATAAATAAAAAGCGTACCTTCATCTGTGTCCCCCCTCCTCCTCAGGCACAATTCCAGACAATACAACCTCTCCAATAATACCAGCGATTCTCTCATCTGAAGCCGACGGCGCCTGCAAACCCGAGCCCCTTCCTGTGGCGGCTGCACTTTGTTTGTAGGCCGAGATGCACTTCTTTGCGTCCAGCTTCAAGTCATACCATTTCTTTTTTACTTCGTCAATGGTTCTTGGAGCTGAACTAACTTTATTGACCGTATCAGTTGTACGCTGCCACTCTATTTTTTTTTGTTCGGTTCAAAATACCTTCTTTAAGGCCTCCAAACAGGATTTTGTTTTGATGTTCTACCTCGTTTAGGAGCACCTCGATCGCACAATCACTGACTTGTGTTTTTTTTTTTTCCCCATTTTTCTGTTTCACGATTGGTCATCAAGGGCTCCTTTACAAGGCTGGAATATTCAGTGATTGATTGACCTGGACCTTATTAGGACAGATATGGGCCAGCCTTGGGAAGAGCGTGAGGCTTGTGCACGACAAACTGTTATAAATCAGAATGTTGTTTTTGCGTATGAAAATTCAGACTTTTTGGCACACGAAATCTCAGAATAGAATCTACGCAGAGTTTTATAAATCAGGCCCCCGGACTGATTTTCTTCCCATCTCTTGGATAGGAGTTTTTCTGTATCACTTGGTCCCTACACGTCTGAAACTGTTGCACTTTCCTGTGGAGTGCATCAGGGTTAGTTCCTATTTTAATTGCATTGTATATGCATCCCCTAGGTCATATTATAAGCCAATTTAAAGGTATCTCATATCACTCTTACACTGATGTTCACTTGTATGTCTCTTTTAAGCCTGATGAGACAGACAAACTGACTGTTTTTCCCAATTGTCTGACTGCCATTAACCCTGTGGGGTGATCAGCTTTAGAATAAATTTGTCATGTATTTAGTATACTAGCTTCACAATTTTTTTTATCATACAAGCATGGCAAAAATATTGATATAAACCTTATATTTTCCACTTTCTAATGTGTCCACTGCCAAATGTTTAGATTTTTAAAATTACGTGAATTAGATCAAAATAAACTGTTGACATTACTCCGTCACAGCAGTTAAGATTCCACAGGGAGAGCACAAACCCAACAGAAAATATACAACAATGATGTGAATGACGGTATTACAAGGTGAATGCCACTCTCCAAGAAGAACGTTGCTGCCCATCTAAAGT